>NW_017671547.1:0-23366 GCF_001879085.1 Nicotiana attenuata | reverse complement strand
CCCCCCCCCCCCCCCCCCAGAGCGCTGAGACGTCGTCGTCAGTTGGAATAGTTAACTCAGCAGATGGAGCATTCTATTGAGTTAATGATGAACGTCGCCTTCTGTGTAGATAAGCCCCATCATCACTGGCTTCTCCATCATCGTCAACCACCACGGTGTCTATGACCGGCCCGGGAGGAGGGCTAGTGATCACGACTTCCGGAGATGACACGGGGGTAGTAGTCTTCGCCCTCTAATTCTTTTCCCCGGCCGCAAAAGAATGCCTTCTCTTTGGTTGCTTGTTCTCCGGCCGGGGACTCCGTAATGAAACACATATGCCCGAAGCAGGCCCGGAGACACCTGCTCGAGTAAGCGCCTCCTGAAGCAGCGTCGCCGCATCAGCAGGATCAGTCAAAACGTCCTCCTCGGGGACAACAACTGAGCCCGCAGGTAGACCTTATTTCAAAAAAAATAAAAGATAGAAGAAATTAGTCAAGTTCTTCACATGAAAAATTGAAATAGGGTGAGTTTGAATTACCATGATTTTTGTCCTTCCACCCGTACTTAAGAGCCAATTCTTTCCACAAAAGAGTTCCGGGCGTCGTAACGTCCAAGATCTTCTGAACCCACCGGTCCAGGCCTTCCATCGCCGGTGGGATCTATCGAGTTGCTGAAACATACGAAGAATGAAGAATAAATACAGGCATAGAAGAATAATTAGCGAAAGAAAATATACTAGATAGAGGTCTTGCCAGTACAGTTCCAAGTGGCCAGAAAGGATGATGTCATTGACGGACTAATATTATTGGTGGCAATTGCAACGAACCGTTCTGTCCACCCACGGTCGTTATCATCATCTATGCTAGTCAACAGAGCATGATGGCCACATTTGCAGAGGTTTATTATTCCTTCCCCCCTCCCCCCTCCCGAAAAATCTTGGGGAAGTAAAGATTCATCATACGAGCCAATGATAGCTCTTCTCCAGTTGTCTGGCACATGCGTCGAAGACAAGCAACCGTCCTCCACACTGAAGGGCTCACCTGTGCCAAGCATACTTGGTAGTGAAGGCTCCGCATCATGGAATCAAGCTCTCCACTCAAAGAAAATACACCCAAAGTAAAGGGATAGGTATAAAAATATGTAAAACCTTCCCTAGGAAGGGTCACTCGCTCCGATAGGTCAGGAGCAATGATGTCCAACTCATGGCAACGACAGTCTTCCTTCACAATAGGAATACTGGAACAACGAATTGAAAAAGGATACCTACTGGCAGCCCATGAACGAGGGTTAGCAGTGGGGAATTTTTCTCCGAAGTCTTTTGTGGTGTTAAGACTTCGGGGGATGATGAAACCTACCGTTGGAGGAGCAGAGTCCTCAGCCTTGTTCTTTTTCTTTGAAGAGCCAGCACATTTGGAAGAAGAAGCATTTGAATAAGAAGAAGGAGAATGGTTTTGGTTTGAAGAGAATTAGGGAAAAGATGGAAAACAAAGATGCAAGTTAGAAGTTTGAGAAATTATGAAGTACATAGGAGAAGGGTGATGCGTATAAGTAAAATTTTGGCGGCTAAATTCATGGCCATAATTAGCTCGATAATCGGCAAAGGCTGTGCTGAATCGTGGGATGACGCGTTTTCGGGGCATTAAATGCGGAGAGATGTGCGTCTAATCAACTGGCAGAAGTCTGCAAAAAGAATTATAGTAATTCCCGCCAAAAGGAGTATTTCTACCAACTTTCCGGTAACACAAGATTGTGTCACCCGAAAGCTGGGGACTATTTGTATAGGAAAAAATATGATATGATACGTAGTCATCTAAAGAAAGGACACGTGGAACCCAAGACGGAGATGGTCACCGAATACAGTTATTCCGATTGTCACCGGAAGAGAATGTTCATAAAGGTGTACTAAATGCTTTGCGTCTGGTAGCATTTAATAGAGAATATTTTGCAGCATTAAGAACTGCAGCCCGTTACAAGGAATTTGACATTTATTTCCACCGTTACACCTTCATCAATGGCCCTCATAATTGACATTGAAGGAGGGCACAATCCTAGGACCTCCTTCTTGAGACACAGTTATAAATAGAGAGCTCAGTTATCATTGTAAAGGACGCGAATTTTCTGGCAAACTTATACTACATTTTATACAAAGCTTAATATCATTTACTTTCTTGCTTTTGATCTCATCATTGCTGTGCCCGGAAATCTTGTTCCCCGAATCGTTATTTCTACTATTTTATCTACATTCTGAGGCTAAGTATCATATTATTCTTCGATTGTTTTATTATTTCTGGATCAAATTAGTTTACTTGTCTAGAAACCACGTATAAAACCAACTGTACCGTTTTACGGGTAAACAGTCTGCTTGCTGCGTCAAATTGTCGTCATATCCTATAGGAATATACAAAGTTGCGTATCGTGAAAATGGTTGTAATTCTCCAAATTAAATAAAAGGAATCTCTAAATTGCTAATTGACCACGTTGACTACATATAACGCCAAACTTATACTACCTAAAAATTTAAAATATTCTAAAGGAAGAAAGAAGGAATGCAAATAATTAACAGTGAGTTTTTCTTGTTCTTTCTGGTTTTTCCACTTTACAAAATGCCTCGTTTTACTTTGGAAGAAGAAACATTATATTGCGCTAAAATTGAAGAATATACAGTGGCACTGGCAGACCTACATTGACTAGGTGCTTAAGCAGTACATATTACTCCTCCCGCCCCACAATAGGTGATCAATTTGCTTTTGGCACGCCCATTAAGAAAATATTAAATTCTATACAAAAATATCTAGTACGACTAAACTAACTTAATTAAATATTAAATGTGAGGAGTAAGAAAACTTTTTAGGGATATGTACATAAGGGTAATTTTGTAAAAACAAATTGAATTCTTTCTTGATTATATAAATGGACACTTATTTGGACAAAAATAAAAAAATAAATTGGTCACTTATTGTGGATCGGAGGGAGTATTATTTTTAATGTTGTGAGTTGCAACATTTGTACAAGAAGTGTCATAAATGGAGTATGGATCGATGTTTCCAGATTCCGAGTATGCCCCCATGAGTGCGCTGTTACATTCTCTAGCGGGGAACAAAAACGATTTATCATCGCGAAGAAGGCAGCTCTTTTTCAGTCGCCGAGTATGTAGAATCTGAGATCAACCCGTGGTTCCACCAGTACTCAATTGTCCCCAAATTATCGTTATAATCATCGATTAATGGATTTCCTAGCTGCACATGAATCATCGAATTGGCTCCTCTTCTTTCCTTATTTTTTTTTTAAATTATTGGAAAGGAATAGATGAAGAAAAACAAGATGAATATCTCGCTTACGAGGTATCCTTTGAAATTTATTATTGGATTTTTGACACCCTTGTTGCGTCTCACAGTACTCAATTTTCAGAAAAGCAGTTATAACTGATTTCCCTCCACAACTTCTTCTTCTTCGATTCCTTGTCTGAGCTTTCTCCACTCAACAATAGTGGAATTTAACATGGTATCAGAGCTCGAGTAGATCGATCGAAGCTAGGGATTAATCAACTAATTCAATTTCTGAAACTATCAATACGAACTTGAATTTGTTTTTCTGAAGATCAGCCATGGCAAATCTGGACATTGATAATTCTCGTCATCCTCTGTATTTACAGCCTTCTGATAATCCTGGCAATGTCATCATATCGATACAGCTGAAAGGAACTGAGAATTATTCAGTTTGGAGCAAGGCGATGGTGATTGCATTGCGAGCAAAGCGCATACTAGGGTACATCGATGGGAGCTGTACAAAAGCACAATTCACTACTGATTTAGGGGAAGAATGGGAGCGAGCGAATGCTACTGTACTGAAATGGATTATGAATACGGTATCACCAGAATTGGTAACTAGAATTGTATATGCTAATGATGCTCATGAAGTTTGGCTAGATTTGCAGGATCGATTTGACAAAGCCAATGGATCTTGGATTTACAATCTTCAACGAGAGATAGCTACCATTTCTCAAGGTACATCTAGCATCTTAGTATATCATTCTAGATTGTAATCACTTTGGGATGAATATAATTCCATGATACCTTCACTTCCTGTTACGGTTGGGACCAGGGATTTCATCGAACAGTTGGAGCAGCAGAAACTTTTTCAATTTTTAGTGGGTCTAAATGAATCCTATAATGCAATCAGAAGTCAAATTTTACTTCAATCCCCATCACCTTCCGTTAGTTGTGCCTATGCAATGCTAATAAATGAAGAAAATCAAAGAAGAGTGTTTGAGACTAATTCATATATTAATGTGACAAATGAAGTGAATGATTCCACAGCTCTTATAAGTTTTAGAGATAATCCACCAAAGTTTAGGTTCAATAATTTGTATTGTGAGTATTGTCGAAACAAAGGTCACACAAAGAAAACTTGTTACAAGTTGGCTGGATATCCATCTGGCTTCAAGGGGAAGAGACCACAACAGTATAGGCAAGCTAACATGGTTGTAAGTGATAACAACTCTGGTAAAGGTGTTGCTGCAAATGAGGATAATGCTGATAGTAGGTAATGCTAATTCATAATCACTAGAGAACTTAGCTGATTTCTGGATTGTAGATACGGGTGCGACTGACCACATGGCATCTAATAGTGAAATGTTGAAAACAATGACTGGTTTACCTAATTCAAAGAGAGGTAATATGAATCTACCAAATGGTAAGACTATACCTGTCATCTGTAAAGGGAGTTACAATCTTATAAACAATGATGTAATACATGATGTATTATGTGTTCCTGATTTTAAGTACAACCTGTTGTCTTTGTCAAAATTGACTAAGGAGCTGCAATGCTCAGTTAATTTCTTCCCAACATTTTGTGTCTTTCAGGACCTATACACTAGGAGAGTGAAGGGGATTGGTAAGGAATAGGGTGGCCTTTATCTCCTGATCCCAAAAGGGTCTAACAAGAACAAAATGGCACAAAGGATCAGCAGTTGTCTTGTGGAAGGAATGCAGGCAGACTTCACTACTTGGCATAAGAGACTTGGACATGTGCCGTTAGAGTCATGAAGTAGTTAGATTTCCTTAGGAATAAGAAATTTTCTGATTGTGAGCTCAATAATTGTACTATATGTCCTTTATCTAGACAAACAAAGAAACCATTTCCTTTAAGTAGCAGTAGAGCTGAAGACATTTTTTATTTGATTCGTGTGGATATTTGGGGTCCATATAAAGTACCTACATACAATGGAAATAGATACTTTCTGAATCTTGTTGATGATCATTCTAAGATGATTTGGATTTTCTTAATGAAATTGAAAAGTGATACTATTGTTGTGTTGAAGTCTTTTTCTTGAAATGGTATATACGCAGTTTGGAAAGAATGTGAAAGTGCTGAGAACTGACAATGGTGCAGAGTTTTTTAGCCATGAATGCAGGGATTATTCGACAAATAATGGTATTCTACATCAAAGCAGTTGTCCACATACTCCACAACAGAGTGGAGAGAAGGCACAAACATGTCCTGGAGGTGGCAAGGGCTTTGAGATTTCAAGGCAGCATTCCCTTACAGTTCTGGGGAGATTGTGTACTGGCTGCAGCATATCTCATCAATCGATTGCTTTCTTCAATCCTAGCAAGGAAATCTCCATATGAGGTCTTTCATAAAAGATCACCTAGTATGACACATCAAAGGACTATTGGATGCTTGTGTTTTGCCACAGTAACAGAAAAAGTGGACAAGTTCTCTCCTAGGGCCATCACTGCAGTCCACATAGGATATTTAGTATCTCAGAAGGGATACAAGTTGTATGACTTAAGGAGCATAAGGTTCTTTGTTAGTAGAGATGTCACTTTTAAGGAAGACATTTTTCCTTTCCAACTGGCAAAGGATGGAACACAACTCATGTGTTCTTAGAGCTGAAACAAAAGGAGGAAGAAAGTCATCCTTTATATCAACAACAACCTCACATTCCAGAAAAGGACATGCTATCAACCAGGATGTTGTGCATGATCAGGAGTTGGTGCAACAGGGGAAAAACCTCATAGAAGTTGATCAAGATCATAATGGGCAGGTACCAATTGTTGAAGCTGCTGAGAAAGTTCAAGCTGCACAACTCAGGAGATCCAATAGAGGTTCCAAACCACCTATTTGGATGAAATATTATGTATGCCCACTAATGGGGGCATCCTCATCAACTTGCACATATGATTGGTCCGTCAGAAAAGGAAAAAGGTGTGAAATTTGATTTCTTTCACTTTCATTTGATTCATTCGTAATACGAGATAAGGACTTCTGATAAACTTTGATTTTCTGCTAGCCTAGCACTAACTCTTCGATATATTTCTTGCTGGAAGTACCCCTGATCCCATTGGTAACGAGTGGGTCGCCCACCTAAACCGGAAGCGGTTATAGACGCTATAACAAAACTTTGTAAGGAAATATCTCGAGAACTCTATGAAGATCGAATTAGGTCTCAACGAGCGATATGGTTATCTCGTATCCACCTTTTTCTTTTCGTATGATTTTACTTAATATACGTACTGTTGTAGCATTATAAACAGTATTGTTACTCTTGCTACCGTCGGGATAAATTTGGGAATCCTTGATTTGATATAGGTTAGGTTTTTTTATTGAACCATCGTGGTTCTAGTATGAATCTGAGGTTTTAATCGATTCCTTCGGAAAATCTAGGAGGACAGCTCGCCGAGCCTATGGTGGACGTCGGTAGGGGTATTGAAAAGTTACCGGCAAACGATTTGTGTGGGACAGGGTAATCATGAAACCTTGGCGGATGTATCTGGCGGCTCGACCTAGCGAAGCACAACACGAAAAAGGTAGTCCTCTTTTTCTGTATTCAACCAAGAAAAACCCCGGTACTACAATCATTGGAGGAAAAATACCTAATCCTGAAGATGGTCCAGAATCGTTTCGATTGCTCGTTCGAGAACTACGATCTTTAGCTCTGGAACTGAATCATTTCCTTGTATCTGAGAAGAACTTCCAGATTAGGGGGAGGAGTACAATTTAGATATATGCCAAGGTTTCAGACAAAAAGGAAATAATATTTTGATCTGAATGCCATCTTTCAACAAATTTTTTGCTTGTTGTTTGTCTGGTTCAATAATACCGCTTCTCCTAGTGAATTTTACGGACCTACTGGGCCAATATCCAACTATCTGAATTGTAATGCTGTTTCAGCTACTTATCAGTCTTACTTGGCTGCTACCTCACAGGAAATGGAACCTACATCATACACAAAAGCCATGAATGACCCAAGGTGGGTTGAAGCCATGAAGGCAGAAATTGATGCTTTGGTTCAGAACAACACTTGGGAGATAGTTGACATTCTAAAAGGTAAGGTACCTATTGGATGCAGATGGGTGTACAAAATCAAGTACAGGTCCAGTGGAGAAGTTAAGAGATTCAAAGCCAGACTTGTTGCCAAGGGATACAGTCAACAAGAAGGTCTAGACTATCAAGAGACCTTTTCTCCAGTTGTTAAAATGGTCACAGTAAGAGCTATTATTGCATTAGCTGCTATGCATCGATGGCCACTTTTCAAATGGACGTTTACAATGCATTTCTTCAAGGAAACCTTGAAGAAGAGGTTTACATGCAGTTTCCACTTGGTTTTAGCAGCGAAGGGGGGAATACTAAGGGCTGCAGATTGCTTAACTCACCTTATAGACTCAAGCAAGCATCAAGACAATGGAACTTGAAGCTCACAGAAGCTCTCTTGCAAGTAGGCATCATGCAGAGTAAACATGATCACTCCTTGTTCATTAAAGAAGAAAATGGAAGGCAGGTCATCATACTTGTATATGTTGATGATATTCTCATCACATGTTGTGACACTACAATGATTCAAGAGGCAAAGGCCACACTGCACAAGGCCTTCAAAATCAAGGACTTAGGAAACTTGAAATATTTCCTAGGCGTTGAAGTGTGCAGGTCTGGAAAGGGAATCCTCCTGTGTCAGAGGAAATATGCTCTAGAGCTCATAGCAGAACTAGGATTGGCTGGTGCCAAGCCTACTATCACACCAATGGAGCAAAATAAAAGGCTTACAACTGTTGAGTATAATGAGCATTGTCACCTGGAAGGTGATCCAACGCTGAAAGATGTGAGCGGTTATCAGAGATTAGTTGGAAAGCTCCTATACTTAACCTTAACAAGGCCTGACATCGCGTATAGTGTGCAAACTCTAAGTCAATTTATGCAAGCTCCCAAACAATCTCACCTGGAAGCAGCATACAGAGTAGTGAGATATGTTAAGAATGAGCATGGGCTTGGGATCCTTATGAATGCAGTTGGGGACATGACTCTTAATGCATATTGTGATGCAGATTGGCCAAGTTGTTCTAACTCGAGGAAGTCAGTCACTGGGTACCTGGTGAAGTTTGGTGGATCACTGATATCTTGGAAGTCCAAGAAGCAGACCACAGTGGCAAGGAGTTCCGCAGAGTCTGAGTATAGAAGTATGGCCTTAACTATATCTGAGCTAATCTAGTTAGTGGGAATGTTCATAGAACTGAGAATAAAAATTTCGACTCCAATTAAACTTCACACGGACAGCAAAGCAGTTATGCAGATAGCCACTAACCTAGTGTTTCACGAGAGAACCAAACATATAGAAATAGATTGCCATTTCGTGCGGGAGAATGTGCAACAAGGATTGATACACCCTACATACGTATTAATAGAAGAATAGGAAGCAGAATTGCTCACCAAAGGACTAGGAACTGCTCAACACTATCATTTGATGTCCAAGCTAGGTGTTTTAAACATTTTCATCACACCTAGCTTGAAGGGGGTGTTGAAATAAACACGTGATCAATAGGATATGTACAAGTGTATTAATTTGTTAGAAGTTAGTTGTAGAAGTAGAACTCTATATATTTGTGTATAGTGGTGTATGTACAGTACTCAATTTTCAGAAAAGCAGTTATAACTGATTTTTCCTCCACAGCTTCTTCTTCTCCGATTCCTTGTCCGAGCTTTCTCCACTTAACAATGGTGGAATTTAACAAAAGAGAGTTTGTTTAAATAAATAATTAAGCTAATCTTACCTATATTCCAAGCATACGGACTCAGCGTGAGTGTCTTGCCATCCGGACTTAACTCGAAAAGGGCCAATTGCAATTTCCTCAGAGGCTCCATATGCAATGAAGGAGCAACCAGGCCTACCATTCAGCCAGAAAACAAGAGGCTTTGTATTGGGCTTCTTTCTAGATGGAGCTTCAATCAGCCAGTAGAATAAGGCTCGGCCTGCGGTCGCATCGTCCGTGATGTAGCCGGAGTATTGAGAGAAGGTGACATTTTCTGGCTGCCCCGGAAGCTTTACGATCCTATCTCTCTCTTGTTGTTTTGGAACTCCGGTGGTGGTGATGGCGGCTGCCGTGGCTACAACGACAAAGCCAAGCCATAAGGTAGCAAAGCCCATAATAGGGGGCGAGAGAGCAAGCAATGCTATAGAACTTATCCCTTATTGTCACTTAAATCAAGTTAAATTTAGTCTAGAGTCCTGAATACATAGCTTATAGGATGTGAAGCTAATTATTGGTTTCAATATATATGTAGAATAGGACCTAAGAAGTCTTCTCCAAACAACTATTCTATACAAGATTTAGAAAGATGATCACTGAATTAATGGTTCAATTCACATGCATTTGTTATAGTAGGTGTTACTTGATTAAGAAGCAAAGTCAAAATTGCTGACTCTATGATTTCCACCAGTTTAATGTGTACCCATTATTATTGGATCCTTGAATTGTTAAAACAAGATTGCAATATACCTTTACCAAACAATTAAACTAGTTGCCAACCATTTGTTTTGTGAGTCTCAAAGCAAACACTAAAGAACATACTATTAGACATTAAAGTAATTTTTCAATTATTTATTTATATAGGTCTTTAAAGTTGATGTGATCAATCGGATGAATCTCATATATATTTTTTAATTGAAAAGTAATATAATCCGATTATCTCATATACGCATGAACCAAATTACAATTGTTCGTGTAATCCTAATCCAGTCCTATCTTATTTTACAATGGTTAATGAAAAAGTATATGATTGCCCATAGAGTTGGTCTACCTATTATTTATACTCTACTACGGTTTTGGAATAAATCATTTAACGTATTCAGTCTGTTGATTTTTTTAATTATAAACTATCTTTTAGAGAGACGGAATTTAATATTCTCTTCAATATTGTACATACAACGAGTAGAGTGATACACTTAAAAGAATCCATATACGCTATTTTCATTCACATATTATATCAGTAAAGGATCGTACCATAATGCATGCAATGGGATCTTCACAAAGTATAAAATTGAAATCGCGTTATACAATGTTTTGCTTGATTTGATAGATTATTTCTTTTTCTTTTTAACTATTTTATCTTTTAATTTTTTTTGTTAATGATACAGAACACTAATATAGTTAGGGTAGATAAACATATTACCTTAAATCTAAGAAGTCGAGTTGGTGGGTTGGTTCAAGAGGAGAAAAAAAAAAAAAAACGAATTGAACTTAAGATCTTTTCTTGGAAAATTCATTTTCCTAGAGAGACGGATAAGATCGGGCATTTTGATACCACCGAGAACATGATAAAAAAAAATTCAATTAATCCAAAAAAAGTAAAAAATTGGATCTATGTCCAACGGATTACACCTAATAAATAAAAGATTTTTGTTTTAGTTTGACATGCTGTCACATATGAAATAAGGAAATGATATAAATTTAGCAACCCTTAAGAAAATACACGACAGTTCGTCCAAAAGTCAACTTGAGTGATATTTTTATAGTTATATAAGTTATCAACATCATTAATGGCTAATTATGGTCGAACAGTGGGAACTTGGCACACCACTAATGGTAAATACTTATCCATACCGGGTGTTTACACCAAACTATATTAACTCACTATGGATAATTTATTTAATTATATGACAATTGTCACATCCCAAACTACCCCTTAGACGTGACTGACACCCAGCTAACACCACCATGCAGGCGAACCCCTTTCTCTAACGTTTAACCATTTACACAAACACTAAGAGAAAAAGTGCAGGCCTAAACGTATTATTAATAATTAAAGAGGAAATGATTATCGCCCAATACCGTAGTCAATTGATAGAAAATCAACAATCACTCAAATAATAAAACTCTAGCCCAAACCCCCACACTAAGACCATGGAGCATCTAACAGAGTAATATGAGTTTTATTGACGGGTGTGCAAACCCCCCTCCCCCACCCCCCACCCCCCCAAAAAAAAAAAAGGAAATAACTAACACGAACTAAGTAAGTCTGAAACGAAAGCCTCCACGAACAATGCGGTGGCTCACCTCAGCAATAGGATCCACTCGAACAAACTCGTCAGCCACTAGCGATATCTCTAGCAACGGTATCTGCATAGAGATGCAGGTAAGGAGTGAGTTATACGTAAATATAACCCAGTAAGATCCAGACCCGCCACTTTAAATACCTCTGGAACAAGTGTTAGAAAATACAAACACACTACAACACGAATGATATAGTAAATATGATAATTATACAATAACTCAATATATGTGTATCAACAGAGTTATTAAGAATTAACCAACAAGGATACCTACTAAGGACTTATCATAACTGTAGTGAAAGAAAGTTACCAGCACACCTACGAGTCCACAACGGCACCACAATGCCTCAAATAAGTAACAGAGCATACACAATGCTCGGGTGATGCAAAGGCATACACAATGCCCCAACATCATGGCGCACAGCCGTATCAAACTCAACATCATGGCGCACAGCCGTATCAAACTCAGCATCATGGCGCACAGCCATATCAAACTCAACAACATGGCGCACAGCCGTACCAAACTCAACATCATGGCGCACAGCCGTATCAAACTCAACACCATGGCTCACAGCCGAATAAAACTATAAAACTCCACCTCATGGCGCACAGCCGTATCAAACTATCAAACAACTTATAAAATAATATTTTTTTTCATAAAATAATATATTTGCGGCTACTCTAAGACCACCGACTCTGCCAAACGCACGCTTGTCCCAACACATGAACATGTAGAGAAAATATATTTTTTTAAAACGGGTTTTAGAAAAGCAAGTACCAAAGCTTAAAGTCTCACTTACCTCGTTAACGACAAATTCTTCTATCTTGTGACGTCCGAAGGCCTCCAAATGACCTCAATCTATGCAAAATATTGATTAACAATGTCAATTATGCTAATTGGGGATCGGATCTCAAAGTCCCTAACTTTCAAATTATAGCTAACTTTTCTCAATATTACTATTCAATTCGCTATTAAATGCATTCGATACACTATCGTCAGGAGAATAATAATATCAAGAATAACCAACTAATAACTTTGCCTCCAAACTAGTCCCTCTTTGTCGCTACATCAAGTTCAATAGTAATCAGTTATTATTTCCTTCAATTATTAGTCTATTAAATCGAATGGGACTAAAATGATGGAAAGGAAAACTACACAAATCTACTTTATTTCACTTACTTGAAATTAAATATGCCCAGTCAATCAATAATGTTCCTAGTTAAATGATTTTGCTCCAGAAAGTTACTATTTTATTTTATTTGGCACTACTTAACAGTGAATACCACACTTCCTCTTCCACCACTATCATCAAATTAATGCCGATCTATCAAGGAAAAAGGCTATTCCTACGTTTTAGTGGACTTTGAAAAGTAAGGTTAGAAAATTATTGTAATCATTGGCATGTCATTATATTATGTGGGTACATATACAACTACTCTCTTCGAAGTTCAATATCATGTTATCTTTGTACTAAAATTTATAAAAGTACCCGATTATATAGTTCTTTTCTTCCACAATATTCCACTAAAAAGTATCCAAAATAAAGATTAGTCAATCCCTGCTATTCTCCACAGTGCCGCCACAGTTCCCTTGTTCTTCTCCATATATATTGTTATCTCCTAATGAACCAAGGAATTAATATTCCCCTATTTACCTTTCTAAGTCTTGAAATGTGTGGTAACATAAGATGTGGGCTTAGGCCCACTTCTTTTATCCCAATTATAATCCAAATATTACTGCCAAAATTTCACGGTATAGCCAGTTTTCGGACTGGTCAATCAAAAATAGCCTGCGTTTACCAAGTCAATGAAAAATAGCCACCGTTTTGCTGCAATAGACCGGTCCAGCATAATATACTGGAGTTCGGTGCACTTGTGTATGAACTCCAGCATATTATGCTGGACCGGTATACTTTGCTGGCTCCAGTATAATATACTGGAGACTGGAGCACTGGTGCTCCAAACTCCAGTATATTATACTGGACCATTATACTTGCTGGAACTCCAGTATATTATGCTGGAGTTCTAGTGTATTTATGCTGGAACTCCATCATATTATGCTGGAGTTCCAGCATACTATCCTGGAACTCCAGTATAATATGCTGGAGTTCAAGTATACTTATGCTGGAACTCCAGCATAATATACTGGAGTATTTTCTGGGTTTTGAACAGTGTTTTCGTTCAGATTTATCTTTACATAAAAAGTGAATAAATTTCGATTACTTTTGAAATTGGGCTATTTTTGAACGACCAGTTGTAAATCTGGCTATTTTTAAAAATCACCCCATGGTCACTAGCACGTGTAATTTATAAATTAGGCTCACTAATCATTTATACAGTATAATAATATATTGTTGTATATACAATAAATTCTCTTCTACAAACTTAATATCTTACCCAATAGCTACAATAAAATAAATTCCTAAATCTTAAAATTTAAGAAGTATATAAATATATTTTGTGTTATTGCAACAATGCATATAATTTATCATGGTTAAATGATACCCACCACTAACCTCCATACTGCAATGAAATTGAAGAAAAATCTTGATTAAATAATTCTTACTTCGTTAATTAAAGTTTAGGCGATCGAAAATCCAAAGTTGTGCTCTCCAATGTCAAAGTGTTGTTACATTTATGTCGTAAGTTGTAAACACATCCACCACCAATCAATAAGTTGGACATCGGAGTTAAGTGGAGGATGCATAAGTGTAACGACTTGGTCGGTCGTTTCATGAGTTATAGCCCCGCTTCTCCCATTTTTACTTCTTTATGTGTTGTTCAGCTATATTTCATCATATCGTGTTGGTTGTTCTGTGTTCGGAGTGGTCTTGGAGTGGAATGAGACACTTAGTCTCTAATTTTGAAGCTTAAGTTGGAAAAAGTCAACCGGATGTTGACTTATGTGTAAAAGATCTCGGATGTGAACTTTGATGGTTCGGATAGCTTCGTTAGGTGATTTTAAACTTAGGAGCATGTTCGGAATGTAATTTGGAGGTCCATGGTAGATTTAGGCTTGAATTGGCGAAATTGAAAATTTGGCGTTTTCGGTCGGCAGTGGAAATCTTGATATTGGGGTTGGAATGGAATTCCGGAAATTGGAGTAGGTCCGTTGTGTCATTTGTGACGTGTGTGCAAAATTTCAGGTCATTCGGATGAGGTTCGATAGGTTTTGGCATCGTTTGCGAAATTCGAAAGTTTGGAAATCCTTAGGCTTGAATCCGAGGGTAATTTGGTGTTTTGAGTGTTCCGAAGGTTGGAATAAGTTTGAATGGTGATATGTGACTTGTTGATATGTTTGGTTGAGGTCCCGAGGGCCTCGGGATGGATTTGGGTGGTTGACGGAAAGTTTGGCTTTGAGTTGTTGCTGCAGATTTTGCTCCTTCTGTCATTTCCGCACCTGCGGATTGGGGACCGCAGGTGCAAGGTCGCAACTGCGGTATGGAGATCGCAGGTGCTGTTTTCGCCATCAGGAGAAGAACTGCAGATGCAATTATTTGGATGCATCTGCGGCACCATAGGTGCATTGACTGGGCGCAGATGCGGTCCTGGTCCTTTAAGTGATTTTCACAGGTGCGCACCTGGGACCGCAGGTGTGAGTCTGCAGGTGCGAGGAATTGTCCGCAGGTGCGGAATCCCTAGGGCAGAAAGTATAAATTAACCCCTTCGCGAAATTTTTTCCATTTCCACCATTTTTGAAGTCGGGATTGAAGCTTTTGAGGGAATTTGAAGAGGGATTCAAGGGGAAACATGTCGAGGTAATGTTTTTGAACCTAAAACTCGATTCTATGGTGATTTTCAGTTGATTAAGCATGAAATTTGTGGGATTTAAGGGTGAAAATTGGGGAATTAGGGCTTGGAACTTGAGAGTTAAAATTGGGCGATTGAGGGGTCAAATCAATTTAGATTTTGGTAAATTTGGTGTGTATGGACTCGTGAGAGGATAAGGATTCTGATTTTGTGGTTATTGTCGAATTCTGATGCATGGGCCCGGGGGTTAGGTTTGGCCAATTTCGAGATTTTTGATTTAATTTGATAATTTTCGCATGGGCTTTGTTCCTTTAGTGTGTATTAATAATGTGATACTGATTTTGAATTGATTCGGGACGATTTGAGGCCGAGTTGAGAGGCAAGGGCATCGCGGGCTAGAGTTTTGTCCGGTTTGAGGTAAGTAATGATTGTAAATGTTGTCCTGAGGGTATGACACCCCGGAATTCACTTCGTTTCACTATTTAGAGGTGACGCACACGCTAGATGACGAGCGTGAGGGCGTGCACCGTTGGGGATTGTGACTTGGTCCGTCCCGTAAAACTACTTGATACTATCGCATGTTAGAAAGTACTACTATGTTTTGGGCTGAATGCCATATTTGGGCCTCGTGCCAAGCTGTTTGGACCCTTAGGGGCTTTTTACTACTATTCCTCACTATTTTGATTTAATATTTGTACTCAGTCATGCTATGTTTTTACTGATTTCATAACTCAGTCTTTTACTCTATTTGTTATATAAAATGATATTTTGGGCTGAGCACCCTGTTTTACTGTTAGCCCGAGTGGCTTGAGAGGTTTTTGACTGAGTAAGGCCGAGGGCATGTGTTGTGAGGATATCATGGGATCGGGCTGCGCGTCGCAACGTGTTGTATTGTTTTGTGTATATGAGGGTCTCATTTATTATGCCACGAGATGGCTTGTGATAGCGCTTGGGATATAAGAGCCCCTCCGGAGTCTCTGCACCCCCAGTGAGCGCGAGTAGCCAGAGTGAGTGATATGATGTTTCCCGAGGGGCTGTTCTTGATTTATGTTGTGCCCGAGGGGCTGGTTCTGATTGATATTGTGCCCGAGGGGCGGTTTATGATATATGTCTTGCCCGAGGGGCTATTTATGATTTTTATCATTCTTACTCTAAACTTCACTGAATCTTTGTTGAACTATTAGAAAGACATTTTTTCAAAAAGGATTTTTACTGAAATTAGATTTTAACGAGATAATTTGATTTCTATACTGTTGTGGAAACTTACTGTACTTACTGTGGTGCTATGACGTGGATTTATGTGTTTTCTTACTGCTCAGTCTTTATTTCCTTTTATTACTTACTGAGTTGGCGTACTCACAATACTCCCAGCATCTTGTGTGCAGATTTAGGAGTTACGGATCGTGATAGCAAGCGCTGATCCATCATCCATCGCGGATACCCGGAGTCAGCAAGGTAGCTGCATGGCGATCGTAGCCTTGCTCTTCTCCCTCTTATCTTCCCTAGACTATTTTAGTATTTTATTTCCAGACTGTGACAGTCTTCGTTGTATTCAGACAGACCTTAGTAGATGCTCGTGACTTGTGACACCCTAATGTCGGGCCTATGTTTCTTTTGCACTTGTTATGTAGACTCATGTTATGGGTGTTTATTTAATTAATAGCTTAAAACGTCTTTATTTTGAAATATTGGTTTGATTTGGGGTAGTGTCGGCTGGCTGATCGCTGCCAACTCCGCACTACTAATAAGTAGTAAGAGAGGGTCGCAATAGCTTTTACCCGATTTTGGGTCGGGATCGATATCCACAGAGAGGTAGGATTGGAATCGAGTATCTATCTAGATTAGGATTGCATATGTGTTCTTAGTTACACTTCTATCCATTTTTGGGGTTTTCTTAATAATTCTACTTTTAACAAACTACAAATTGTAAATTAAGCTAAGGGTTAAATGCTACGGGTTGTTCAAATAGTGTAAAAGAGCACTAAGGTGGTGACTACCGCCTAGGTGGTCAATTGACGGCTACTTGAATCTAAGGCTCATTTGACATATTTGGGGAGTATGTTATAACAGTTGTACGACTTTACCCACTCTACACCTCTCGGTGGTTCAAGTGATTTTGCCCTATTTGGCTTTCTCAAGACCAATTGGGTATGCAATTTTGCACAAGCAACTTAAGGTTCAATTCGGGTATTACTCTCTCGAGGTTTAACCCTTTAATTGGGGCTATCAATCTCTTGAGTACGCCCCAATTCATTGTTGGACCAATTTCGGAGACTTAGGCTCTCTTTCGCAAGAAGAGCTTAAGTCAACTCAACACAAACTAGTGTTTGCAACCACTAATTCAGAAATTAACCATGAAATTGGCCCAAATAACAAACACCCATAGTCAAATTAGCCCTAAAATACAAGACCCATCAATTACCCACACTAGGGTTGAGCCACAACCCTAGCTATGGGGTCTAGCTACTCATATTCAAAGAAGAAAAACAAGAAATAGATGAAGATGAACTCATATTAATTAATTGCTAAGCTAAATACAAAGATTCAATGATGAAAAGTAAGTAAAAATGCCCAAAATGGCTAAGAAAAGTCGACCCACGAGCGCAGATTACGTATTACAATATCTGATACCCTAAAAATGAAAAAAGAATCTATTTATACTAAGCTAAAAAATCTGGACAAAATTTCCCCTTCGGGGTTAGTGCGGACCGCATAAAATGGACCGCGGTCCGCACTGGGCTCTTGACTTCAAAATTCTTGCTCTCTGAATTGGGCTCCGCGGACCGCACAGAATGGACTGCGGCCGCGGAGGCTTCTAGTGCGGTCCGCACAAAGTTGACCGCGAACCGCGGTGGCATAAAACTTGAAAATGCAACCTCTCTGAATCTTGGCACCGCAGACCGCAGAGAATGGACTGCGGCCGCATTGCCTCCAGTGCGGACCGCACAAAACTTAATGCGGCCGCACTGCCTTTAAACCTGAATTCCACCTCTCTGAATCTCCTAGTGCCGGACCGCCCAAAAATGGTGTGCGGCCGCACTGGGCTTGTTCTGCCTGAGCTTGCCTTGTCTTTGGCACTTGTGCAAGTTTCACTCCTTTTGAGCCGATCTTTGACATCTTGTCACTTTGCTGATCAAACCTGCAATCAAGCACAACTTGTGAGCCTTTTGGGACTATTTTGTATGAATATTTAATCAAAGCATAAGCAAGAAGGAGAATAAAGTGCGTAAAAATCCCTAGTTATCATTGGCCTAGTTTCATGATAGGCGCCATCACGACCGGGTTGATTTTGGGGTCGTGACAAGTTGGTATCAGAGCCTAGGTTATATAGGTCTCACGAGTCATGAGCGGGTTTAGTAGAGTCTTGCGGATCGGTACGGAGACGTCTGTACTTATCTTCGATAGGCTGTAGAACCTTTAGGAAAAACTTCATATTCTTGAATTCTTATCATGCGAATCTGTTGATTCTGGTAACTAAACTTCTATTATTCTATTCTCTCACAGATGGTGAGGACACGTGCTACCGGTCAAGACGGACGACCACCAGTTGGGGCCACTAGAGGCCGAGGTCGCGGTCGAGGCCATGGTAGGGGCAATGGCATTGCCCGCACAGCAGCTTGGGCAGCACCTGCAGATCCACCAGTCGCCCTAGTTCATGATCAGGTCCTAGTTGCGGACACTCTAGCAGTACCAGCTCAGGCACCGGTTGTGCCTATTGTCATCCCAGGCCTTCAGGAGGCCCTAGCCCAGATTCTATCAATGTGCACTGGCCTGGCTCAGGCGGTCTATGTTACTACTGACTGCAGCTACTTTTTAGGCTGGGGGAGGCACTCAGACTCCTGCCGCTCGCACACCTGAGCAGGTCGTATAGGGACTTCAGACACCGGGGGCACCTCCAGCCCAGCCGATTGCAGCTGCTCAAGACTATGTAGCTCATGTTATGCCAGAGGACGAGCAGCGCAGATTGGAGAGGTTTGGTAGACTTCAGCCTCCTTCATTTAGTGGTGCTGAGAGTGAGGATGCACAGGATTTCTTGGATAAGTGTTAGAGGATGCTTCGGACCACAGGTATTCTGGAGACCAGTGGGATCTCATTCACTACTTTCCAGTTCTCTGGAGCTGCACTTAGTTGGTGGGAGTATTACGAGAGGCGTAGGCCGGTTGGCGCAGCGTCCCTTTCTTGGCAGCAGTTCTCCGTTCTCTTCCTGGAGAAGTTTGTACCTGAGTCTCGCCGAGAGGAGCTGCGCATGCAGTTCGAGCAGCTTCGTCAGGGTGACAGGTCTGTTACACAGTATGAGATGTGGTTTTCCGAGCTGGCTCGCCATGCGGTCTGGTTGGTTCCCACAGACCGAGAGAGGATCAGGAGGTTTATAGATGGCCTTGGTTTTCAGCTTAGGTTTCTTATGACTAGAGAGAGAGAGTATCTGGTGCTACTTTTGATGAGGTTATTGACATAGCTCGACAGATTGAGATAGTTCGTGGTCAGGAGAGGGTTGAGAGGGAGGCCAAGAGGCCCCGTGGTCAGGGCGGATTCAGTGGTGCTCCTCATGGGGGTCAGTTTCAACACGGCAGAGGCCGTCCATTTAGGCATGCTCAGTCAACTCGCCAAGTTTATTGTGGGGCATCATCATCCCATGGTTCTCATGGTTCTCATCAGGGCCATTCACTACTTAGTGCCCTTCCAGCTCAGAGTTCGTCCCGTGCTCCATCAGTCCAAGGTTCCTCCGTGCCAGGTTCTTCTGCTAGTCATCCCAGTGCTAGGGGTTCTCTTCAGTCCTCGTCTCCAGCACCAAGGGGTTGTTATGAGTGTACAGAGTTGGGGCATATGTGGAGGCAGTGTCCTCGTCGTCATGGGGTCTGCCTCAGCAGAGGAGTCAGCCACCTACTTGAGCACCAGTTACTTCCCCACCCACCCAGTCAGCTAGGGTGGAAGACAGTCAGCTAGGGGCCGTCCTAGAGGGGGAGGTTGATCAGGCGGTGGTCAGGCCCATTTCTATGCACTCCCAGCCAGACCAGATGTTATTTCTTCATATGCTGTGATTACAGGTATTGTCTCAGTCTACCACAGAGATGCCTCTGTGTTATTTGATCCTGGTTCCACTTTTTCATATGTGTCATCGTATTTTGCTCGTTATTTGGATATGCCCCGTGAGTCTCTTGTTTCATATATTCATGTATCTACTCCGGTGGGCGATACTATTATTGTGGACCGCGTATATCGGTCGTGTGTGGTGACTATTGGGGGTTTGGAGACCCGATTGGACCTTCTGTTGCTTTGTATGGTGGATTTTGGTGTATTATTGGGCATGGATCGGTTATCTCTGGGTCGTGCTATTTTGGACTTTCATGCTACAACGGTGACGTTGGCTATGCCGGGTGTGCCACAGATTGAGTGGTGAGGTTCGACCGATTTTGTTCCCAGTAGGGTAATTTCATTTCTGAAGGCTCAGCGGATGGTTGGGAAGGGTTGTCTTTCATATTTGGCCTTCGTGAGGGATGTTAGTGCAGAAGCTCCTTCCATTGATTCAGTCCCAATAGTGAGAGATTTTCCAGATGTGTTTCCTGCAGACCTGGCGGGCATGCCAATGGACAGGGATATTGGTTTTGGTATTGATTTGGTGCCGGGCACCCAGCCCATTTCTATTCCATCGTATCGTATGGTACCAGCGGATTTGAAGAAGTTGAAGGAGCATCTTCAGGAACTCCTTGATAAGGGGTTTATTCGACCTAGTGTGTTGCCTTGGGGCTCTATTTGTGAAGAAGAAGGATGGCACGATGAGGATGTGCATTGATTACAGGCAGTTGAACAAAGTCACAATCAAGATCAAGTATTCTTTGCCTCGCATTGATGATTTATTTGACCAGCTTCAGGGAGCGAGGGTGTTCTCCAAGATTGATCTCGGGTTGGGGTATCACTAGTTGAAGATCAGGGACGCGGATTTTCTTAAGACGGCTTTCAGGATCCGATATGCTCATTATGAGTTCCTTGTGATGTCTTTTGGGCTAACCAATGCCCCAGCAGTGTTCATGCATTTGATGAACAGCGTGTTTCGGCCTTATCTCGACTCGTTTGTTATTGTGTTCATTGATGATATTCTGGTGTACTCGCGTAGTCAGGAGGAGCACGCTGAGCATTTGAGAGTTGTATTGCAGCGGTTGAGGGAGGAGAAGCTTTATGCAAAGTTCTCCAAGTGTGAGTTTTGGCTCAATTCAGTGGCATTCTTGGGGCACGTGGTGTCTAGTGAGGGTACTCAGGTTGATCCGAAAAAGATAGAGGCAGTTCAGAGTTGGCCCAGACCGTCCTCAGCCACAGAGATTCACAGCTTTCTTGGTTTAGCGGGTTATTACCGTCAGTTCGTTCAGGGATTTTCATCTATTGCATCACCCTTGACTAAATTGACTGAAAAGGGTGCTCCTTTCAGGTGGTCGGATGAGTGTGAGGCGAGCTTTCAGAAGCTCAAGACTGCCTTGACCACAACTCCAGTGTTAGTTTTGCCATCAACTTCAGGTTCATATACGGTATATTGTGATGCTTCTAGAGTTGGTACTGGGTGCATGTTGATGCAGGAGGGTAGAGTGATTGCTTATGCTTATCGTCAGTTGAAACCCCATGAGAAGAACTACCCTGTTCACGATTTAGAGTTGGCTGCCATTGTTCACGCGTTAAAGATTTGGCGGCATTATCTCTATGGTGTATCTTGTGAGGTGTTTACTGATCATCGTAGCCTCCAGCACTTGTTCAAGCAGAAGGATCTCAATTGGAGGCAGCACAGATGGTTGGAGCTGCTAAAGGACTGTGATATTACTATTTTGTACCATCCGGGGAAGGCCAATGTAGTGGCAAATGCCTTGAGTAGGAAAGAGGTGAGTATGGGCAGTTTGGCATATATTCCTTTTGGGGAGAGACCTCTTGCAGTTGATGTTCAGGCTTTAGCCAATCGATTTGTGAGGTTGGATATTTCGGAGCCCAGTCGGATCTTAGCTTGTGTGGTTTCTCGGTCTTCCTTGTTTGATCGCATCAGAGAGCGCCAGTGTCACGACCCGGATTTCCCACCCTCGGGGGCCGTGATGGCGCCTACTAACGAGAGCTAGGCAAGCCAATTAACAACTACCTCTTTTAACGAACTCTGACAATGTTAGGAACAATAAAACATTTAATAAATACGCGGAAGTCTCAATATGATTAACTGAAAGAAATGCGGAAGTTTAACAAAAATCCTCTACCCAAGACTGGTGTCACTAACTCACGAACGTCTACAGAATACTACATACAAAGTCTGAACAAAATACAATACTGTTTGCTTCGGTACAAGTGATAACAAACTGTATAAAACAGAAGGGACCCCGGGCCTGCGGTCGTCAGCAAGGCTACCTCGAATGTCCCTGGGCTGAGAGCTCGTTCCCAAAATGCTACTGCTACTCGAATGCTGCTCCAACACCTGGATCTGTGCAAAAAGATGCACAGAGTGTAGCATCAGCACAACCGACCCCATGTGCTGGTAAGTGCCTAGCCTAACCCCGGCGAAGTAGTGACGAGGCTAGACCAGACTACCAAATAAACCTGTACAGATATATATATGCAAGTACAACAAAATAATAGCGGAAATAACAATTTAAAACTGGGAGGGGAACCTGCTTACGGGGTAGCGGATAAGATAGAATACAGGAATAACAAGAGACTACATATGATTACGTCTAGCACAGAATAAGGGAAAACAAACCACTTTCACTTGTTTCAATTTCCTCTCGTTGCAGGCGTGCAACCCGGTCCCATTTCATAATATCTCGTGGTCGGCGTGCCACACGATCCCATGACATAATATCACGTGGAAGGCGTACCACTCGATCCCATTTCATAATAACACGTGGTAGGCGTACCACTCGATCCCATTTCATAATATCTCGTGGTCGGCGTGCCACACGATCCCATGACATAATATCACGTGGTAGGCGTACCACTCGATCCCATTTCATAATAACACGTGGTAGGCGTACCACTCGATCCTATTTCATAATAACACGTGGTAGGCGTACCACTCGATCCCTTTTCATAATATCACGTGGTAGGCGTACCAATCGATCCCATTTCATAATAACACGTGGTAGGCGTACCACTCGATCCCATTTCATAATATCACGTGGTAGGCGTACCACTCGATCCCATTTCATAATAACACGTGGTAGGCGTACCACTCGATCCCATTTCATAATATCTCGTGGTAGGCGTACCACTCGATCCCATTTCATAATACCGTATTATCCCTTTACTCAATCCCCCCTCGCTTACCACCATGAACAACACCTTTCCCGAT
>NW_017671546.1:250475-280101 GCF_001879085.1 Nicotiana attenuata | reverse complement strand
CGAAATTTGTCCCGAGTTTTGACCCACTATAAATAGGATTTATTGGGGGTTTTGTCGGGGGGGTCTTGTCTGTTTTTGAGCTACATTCCAAGTCTTTAATATTCCTCTCTTTTGGAAGCTTTTGAGTGAAGAATCTTGCACTTTGTAAGCTTTATGGCATTTAATATTCTCATCTTTTTGTATTTTAGCATGTGTAGCTAACTTTAAATACAAAGGTTGTGGACCCTAAATGGGTGTTATGTTAATGGGTGTTTAACATTGAATATATGTATAATGGTTGGTTGATATATATTTATTTCTCATTCTTCTTTTATTGTTGGTGGTTGCAAACATTAACAAGTGCCATTAAATTCTTTCTTTACTTGGAAAAGTGAGTTAGAATTTTGTAGAAGTAAATATCAAAGACTCAAGGCTTTAAACCTTGTTTAATAGAATCGCTTAGGAATAAGTGGGTTTATTTGGCATATATTGATCGTTCTTAATTGCAACTCTTTTATATTTGGAAAAATCATAAAGAGGATATACTACCCAACTATTGGAAAATATTGGGTAGTCATTTAAAATCATTTGCATATCTAAAGAACCTTCCATTTGAAATATATCATATTAACACCGATAGCATTACATTTCATTGAAGGGGAGACAACCTTGGTTTCCTTAATCAATTTAATTACATTCTCAACATTACAATTAGTTATTTCTTCAAATCGCAATCATATCATACTCTTGTTACAATTAACCGAATAGAATTACGACTTAAGTCAAGTAACACACTACTCGAGTAACCTTTTCACGCCTATTCCCTGTGGGATTCGACCCCAACTTTGTTGGGTTATTATATTTGACACCGACCGCCTTACACTATTTAATTAATGTGTACTTTGAGCGTATCAAAATACGTTACTAGAAATTCAAATGCCCGTGCCGGGTCCTGAAAGCTATTTTCGGAATATCCTCCTCCCTGATCTTCAATTGGTGATACCCGGACCATAAATCAATTTTGGAGAAGTACCTAGCACCCTGTGATTGATCAAACAATCATCTAACCTTGGTAGCGGGTACTTATTTTTTATTGTGACATTGTTGAGCTGTCGGTAGTTAATACACATCCGTAGTGACCGATCTTTCTTTCTTACAAAGAGAACTGGTGTGACCCAAGGCGACACACTCGGTTGGATGAAACCCTTCTCCAAAAAATCCTTCAATTGCTTATTTAGCTCCTTCAATTCTGGTTGTGCCATTTGGTAAGGTGGAATAGATATAGGTTGCATGCCTAGCATCACATAAATCCCAAAATCAATCTCCCTGTCCGGTAGGATCCCAGGGAGCTCATCAGAAAAGACATCCGAAAATTCATTCACAACAGGCACGGACTCAAGTGTAGGTGCCCTTGCATTGGTGTCCGTGACCCGGATGAAATGATAGATACACCCCTTGTCAATCATCTTCGTGGCCTTATGGTAAGAAATAAACCTACCTTTTGGCACCAAATTATCCCCCTTCAATTCAACAACTGGCTCACTAGAAAATTCAAACCTCATAGTTCTAGTTCGGCAATCAAGCTTGGCAAAAACAGGAATAAAGCCAATCCATCCCAATTATTACATCAAAATCAACCATCCCCAATTTAATGAGATTGGCTATAGTATCCCGACCATGCACCGAGACAACACAATCCCTATAAACTCGTGCCGCCATAGTACACTCACCAATCAGAGTAGATATAGAGAACGGCTCATGGAGCTATTCTGGTTCTATCCCAAATTCCGTAGCAACATAAGGAGTGATATAGGACAAAGTGGAATCGGGATCAATAAGAGCATACACATCATGAGATTGGACAGTCAATATACCTGTGACAACATCTGGAGAGGCCTCTAAACTGTGATGACCACTTATAGCATAGAAACGGCTGGGTCCTCTCGAAATCTGCGCACCACCCCTAGCTACACCATGCCTTGCGGGTGCTGGAGTACCTCGAGCTGGAGTGGTGCTGAGGATGTAACAGCTATAGAACAAGATGGTTGGGTTGTGCCCCTGTCCGCACCCTAGCGGGACGAAAGACACTCTCTCTAAATATGACCCCTCAATCCGCACTTGTATCATATGGGTAGGTCCATATAGCAGATCCCCAAGTGCATCTTCCTACACCTGGGGCATGGAGGCCTCCGCTGCAGCCGAAATCTCCCTCTGGACCGGCTCAGCTGGTGGGGTCCCCTGTTGCCCTGACTGGGCCTGAAATGACTCCAGTTTTGTTGACTGGACACTGACAGCAGTGCACTGGCTGAAGACTGAGCAAAAGACTGGGATGGCCCTGATGACCCTCCCGTGAATGCTGACCTACCACCACAAAATAAATCTCTAAGTTTGCCCGTGGACCGGGCCTTATTGTTACCCTCTCGCTCCATTTTGTTCTTCAACATACGGTTCTCTACAGCTTGCGTAAATGTCACCATCTTCCCACAGTAATGTCAGATTTTAAGGTAGTTGTAGCGGCCTCATTGATAACCAAGGGGCTAAGGCCTTGCACAAACTGGCACACTTTAGCCTCCATAGTAGGCAACATGTGAATAGCATACTTGGACAGGTGCGCGAACTCCATGTGGTATTCCCACACACTCTTGCTACCTTGTTTTAGGTTCTCAAACTCAGCGGCGCGAGTTGCCTTTGCCGCTACAGACAAGAAATGATCCATGAAGGTGTTAGCAAACTCACTCCACCTCGCTGGAGGGCTCCCCTCCTCACGGGAGTCCTCCCACAGCTCAAACTAAGAATAGGCCACCTATTTCAGGCGGTACGCGGCCAACTTCATTCCCTCTGTTTCGGTAGCGCGCATAACTCGGAGAGTCTTGTGCATTTCATCAATGAATTCATAGGGGTCTTCCTCGGGATTAGTACCCGTGAACATTGGAGGATATAACCAAAGAAACCTGTTCACCCTGGAATTAGTTGAATCCCCATGTTGGCTAAAAGAAGTGGGTGCAATAATTGATCTCTCGGCCTGGGAAGCCACTATCTAAGCCAACATATGTAGGCTCCCCTAAGAACCCCATCAATGACACTGGGACCAAAAGCTAGGGCTAGAGGTGGAACAAAAATATCAACTGGAGGGATCGTTGCACCCTCAGTGGATGTAGGAATTGGTGCAGTCTGGTCAGATGTAGAAGAATCGGGAAGTGTAGTAGTCGCAGGAATATCCTCACCCTTCGGGTACTCACCCGCATCATCAAGTAGAGAATGAATTGTCCCTCCTTGGGCGGCATTGGCTCCTTGGCCAGTTCTTTCTTTCTTCCTTGGTTCCATGTACAGAAAATTAGAGCAATGCATGAGTCAGAGGAGGAACAGTCTCACATTCGGCTCTATCACACGATATAGAACATGAAAGAAGGGTATTATTCCTAAGACACTTTAAAACCTTAGGCTTTGATACCAAGTTTGTCAGGTCCCAAACTCGGGGAGGGCGACCGGCGCTCAATCGAGTGAACGCGGCCGAGCAAGCCTGTTAGATACTTTCTACCCAAACTCACTCATGAATAAAGTGAATACATATTCCCATTAATTAGACAATAGGGAGATCATGTGTGCAATACCAAATTATTTCCATTAGTTACTTCCTTTTTGAAAATCACAAAATACACACACTTTCAAAGTCTAAGTGGAACAAAGGATTCAAACATAATATGAATTGTTTGACTTTCCCCAACACTGACTTACAAACACACACTATGTCTACAGAACCTCTAATAGATACAAAAGAGTACAATGGTAGTGCTGGCAACAAGGCTCCAGCTATACCTCTAAACGTGATAATATAATGAACAAAAGAAACATGGCCCCGGAATGAAGTGGGGCTCACCAAGTCTGCTGGGAGGATGGTGTACCACTATCACTAAACAATGTTGCCTGTTGTGTAATCACATGCTTCCATTAAATATGCACCGCCCGCAGCAAAAGGGACATTATTACCATCTACTAGAACAAGTATGTATAACTAAACACCCTCTCAATATAATGAATAATAATACACGGAGGAACAATTATAAAATCAACGGAAGCCTCAAACAATACCAAAACATCAAGTTAAGAACCAAATACGTTTTCAAGAAATTATCCATATTTTTAGGTAGGCATGGCATCCGATCACGGTCCAATCAGCTAGGTCGTCTCACCCGAGACATTACCCTTTTCTATCAATCATCTCACTTCATACTTCTTTCACATCTTTACAATTCATTGGCACTAGTGGCCACGATTATAATATCATTCTTGGCACTTGGCAGTATTTCATATTTCATGCTCCCCTTTTCACTTTCACACATCATCATCATTATCAACAACAAGACTTTTCAATTCAAGACTTTAGGTACACATATGATCGATTAAGAGTCTTAGACATATACAGATTTTTCACATAATTTGGCATGATAACCTTCATTCAAACTTGACTTGAAGTCGTAACATTTATAACACGCAGCCCATACTTTGAACATATTCTCAAATGATAACATAGCATGATAAAAGCATTTGAAACACATATTCAACATATATCTTGCAACACAGGTTTACTCAGAATAGCCAATTTCATAATGATCAACTCGGGTCTTACATAACTTACATGAACACCGTGGAATTCAATTCTAAGAAAGGAGTTTTGCCGACATACCTCAATTGAGCTTCCTTAAAATCTAAAATGTTACGGAATTCTTAGCAACTTCAATCCATTTTAGAAATATAACAAATGAACCAAAATTAGGAATATGATCATGGTTCTAGCTCATTTGAGCATTTTATCAAACACTAGGTGTGCATTAAGGTTTCAAGGCCCTTTTTATGGAGGATTCATCATCCCACAATCCATTCTTTACCAATTTTAGCTCACAATCTTCGTACACCCTTTGATAACACATGCTTGCAAAATAAACAACTAACATACCCAAGAATTGTCTTGCTAATTACCCATCTCTGGTTAAATTTCGAAATTAAGAGTTAGGGTGTAGAATCATACCTCTAAGATGAAGACCTAGCATGCTTTCCTTGTTAATCTTCTAAGATTTGAGTAAGAATTGGTGGATGAATCTTAGGAACTCCCTTTCTCACTGTATGCCACTCCCTCTCTCTAGAAATATATGTTTTATCCTTCTAAAATGATCCCAAAGAGTGTTTTATTAGTATGGGGTCGGGCTCAAAAATTAGAAAAATAGGAGTCCCAACACAGGTGAGCGGTCTCATATGTGACCTTATAATGATTTCGTGGTCTACGAAATGCGCCGCAAAATGGCCACTGGGCAGATCTGCACCATTCTACGGCCATTATGCGGTCCGCAGAACCTCCCTCAAAAAAATTTCCATGCTGAACCTATGATCGGTGTGCGGAACGCGAAATCGTTGTGCGGCCGCATAATCGACTGCAAATTGGTCTTCCCTAGCCGTGAATCCCGCTTTCACCTTCCCCGCTTTATCGCTTCGTTTCAAAATCCCTCAAATCTGAACCTTAAATTTCAAAGATGAAACCTCAACTCACCATCGTTCTTTCAAATTTTGCAAGGCCATTCGTTCTATCTCTGTACTATGAAAATGATCACTCTCTTTTCATTCTCATCATTTAATCTCAAAGGCCCTATGTAATGACCCGACCGGTCGTTTTGAGCTCTAGTGCATCGTTCGGAAGTTTAAGGCTAGGAGAAGCTTCACTTCAGGTATTATGACTTGTACACGTGGTCGGAATTGAATTTCAAGAAGTTCAGAGTTTATTTGGAAAGGAAGTTCTCATTTCGGAAGCTTTAAGTTGGAAGAATCGACTAAGATTGGATTTTTGAGTAAACGACCTCAGAATTGGGATTTGAAGGTTCCAACAGGTTCATTTAATGGTTTTTGACTTGGGCGTATGCCTGGATAAGGTTTAGGATGACTCGGGAGCGTTTTGGCGCCTATTGTAGAAGTTAGCTTTTCGGGAGAATCTTATAAATCTGGGTTGAAGTGAAGTCCAATGTTATCGATGTTTGTTTGGGATTCCGAGTCTAGGAATAGCTCTGTATGGTTATTATTTTATTGGGAGCACATCCGGAAGTGGATTCGGAGGTCCGTAGGTCATGTTGGAGTCGTTTGGCGAAAGTTAGAAATTTGAAGGTTTTTTAGAAGTTTGACCGGAAGTGGACTTTTTTTATATCGGGGTTGGAATCCGATTCTGGAAGTTGGAATAGGTCTGTAATGTCAAATATGAATTGTGTGCAAAATTTAAGGTCAATCGGACATGATTTGCTAGGTTTCGGCATCGAATGATGAAGTTTGAAGTTTTAAAGTTCATAAAGCTTGAATTGGAGTGTGATTCATGGTTTTGGCATTGTTTGATCTGACTTGAGGACTCAAGCAGGTCCACATTATGTTTTGGAACTGGTTGGTGTGATTGGACAGGGTCCCGGGGGCCTCGGGTGTGTTTCGGGATGGTTTCGGATCAATTCGGGCTGTTATTTTGGACTGCTACTCTCTAGTTCTGGTGTTGTTCTTTGCGAACGCGAACGGGTTCACACGTTTGCGAAGAAGAATTTTTTTGCAGCGGATTTTTGTCCATCGCATTCGTGGACGGGTTATCAACTTCGCAAAAGGGAAGTTGGGCCTATGGATTTTTGTTAGCCTTCGCGTTCGCGAATGGTGAATCGCGTTCGCTAAGGGGTCGCCAGGTTGAGCTACGCATTCGCGAACTGGTTATCGCCTTCGTAAAGGGGTTAATTGTTTAGCTGGAGCTGGCATTGCTTCGCGAATGCGAAGGTCTTGACGCGTTCGCAAAGAAGGGCTGTGTTGGGCAGTGTGATTTTGAAGCCGGGATTTGGAGCTCTTGGAAGGGAGATTTTTGTCATCTATGTCAAGGTAAGTGACTCCCACCTATTGCAACTTAAATACTTGGACTATGTGTGGATTTGGACATGAAAATTTGTAGAAATTTTGAGATTTGAAGAAAAACCTAGAAATTAATATTTTTGGATTCTGACTACGAAATTGGACATAGAATTGGGAATAAATTATATATTTGAGTTCGTGAGGTTATGGGCAAAGTTTATCTTCAAATATTTTCGAAATCCGGGCACGTGGGCCCGAGGGTGATTTTATCGACTTTTCAAGCGGAATTAGGAATTTGTTGTAAATAGGATTATGATAATTATTTGAGTATATATTAATGAGTTTGCATAATTATTGACTAGTTTTGGAGTGTTGGGCATTGGTTTGAGTTGTCGGAAGGGCTTGGGAGCTGGTTATGGAACTTCAGATTAAGACACCTTTCTAACCTTATAAGAGGGAATTAACCCCATAGGAGAAATAAATTATTGTGTGCTTCTATTTGTGGGGGCTACGTACGCACGAGGAGACGAGAGCCCGTACATAGCTACTAGCTATGCCAATGTCCGGGTAGTTGTAGGCCTACATCATGCCTTGTTGATATTATTGTTAATTTATGTTTGTTGTTTGTCTTGAGAATCAACGAGATTTAGATAACTTATTAAATGTTTTCAAAGGAGTTGAAATTGAGGAAAAATTGGGAACTAAAAGTTTTCATTTGAAATCCGTAGTTTAAAAAGAATTGAGGAATACTTTAATAACTTAAAAAATCTATGAGTAACCGCGCCACATGTATGTTTCGCGAGCGGGGAATATCTCCTTAAAAGCTTCACGTTGAATTGTCTTTATTTTGAAAGGAATAAAGAAAAGAATTTGACATATTAATAAATTATACTTGACCGCGTAGCACGTATGATTCGCGAGCGGGGTATTTCCTTCTACTACTTTTATGGGATCGGTCCGTTCACCTCGACATGATTTTTGTACCACACTCTCATGGGAGCGGGTCTTTTGCCTTGACAGGTTAATAGATGCATCTATGGTTCGCGCCGTTCGACCCTCGACAGTCCACAGTTTACTTTTATGTTGGATCGGGCCATACACCTCGGCATTCCCTATATATATATATATATATATGTATATATATATTATCCTCATGGAATCATGCGTAATATTTGGCAAGAAGCCAGTATATCTGAGGGAATTTCCTTGATTTGAATTATGACAACTTCTTTGATGAATTCCACTATATCCATACATATGCTCTGGTTACGGAGGGAACATGCTAGTTGAGAGCTTGAGTAAATTGTAAAGAGGGAAATTGTACCACGTATTTTATACATGTTTATTTCATATATTTACTCTGTTTCATGTTTATTCACTTCTTAATTGTATCTATTATTATTGGACCATTAATTAGTGTCGAAATCGACCTCTCCTCATTGCTTCTTCGAGGTTAGACTGGATACTTACTGGGTAAGCGTTGTTTTCGTACTCATACTACAGTTGCTGTGCATTTTTGTTGCACAGGCACATGTATGTCTTGTGTACTAATGGGCGCAGCGGTATGGTTAATATGGACACTTAGATGAGCTGCATCTCTTGAGACGAGTCGCAGCCAACAGAGTCTCTTTCAGAGTATTGTATTTTCTTTTCTGTCCAAATTTTACTCCGGACAGTTATTGTACTTCATTTCATTTCCTAGTGATTGCTCATGCACTTGTGACACTAGGTTCTGCGTTTATTATGGGATATTCAGTGTTGAAAACAAAAAACATTATTATTTATTTTATAAAGTTCATCTCTTACTAGTGGAATTGAAGAAAGCTTAATGATTTCAAAAATATAAAGAGAATTTAATTAACTAATTAGTGTTGGCTAGCCTGACAGTGGTGTCCAGCGCCATCATGACCCTTAATGGATTTTGGGTCGTGACAATATTGTATCAGAGTACTAGGTTCACTTAGGTCTGACGAGTTATGAGCACGTCTGGTAGAGTCTTGCGGATAGGTACAGAAACGTCTGTACTTATCTTCGAGAGGCTACAGGGCCGTTAGGAGCCCTTCCCTTCTTGATTCATCATCGTGCGGTTTGATTCCTTTGAGGCTTATGCCTTTGTTTCTTTCCTATTCAATCATATGCGACGTGAAGCGCTTGCTATCGATCGAATTGAGGAATGTAATGGTACTACAGGTGCGATGCATATGTTTCCCCGTATGTAGTTGATTGGGCTATTATCGTCGCCTTGCGGAAGGATATTTCATCATTTCAGCTCAGTAGCTGTACTTCTAAGAACATCGAGGCTATGCACAGGTTGTTATGATGCTCATGAGTTGTTATCACACAGTATTGAGGTGATAGTAAGATGCTTGCCTATGTGTCGGGGCAGTGAATGACTTGAGAGGAGGTACAAATTTCCAGGTTTAGGTTGATGAAGAATGAGACTTGATATTTTTGAGCGTGGTGGAGTTTTTATCTGTGATGTGATGTCATTGTCCTTGTTGAATACGTTAAGTTCGCCGATGATATACGTTAAGTATAGAGTAATTTGGGATTTATGGCAGACGGTGAGTGGGTATACGGACCTAATTTTAAATATTGTCTATTATATGTCGGGAGATTTCGATAAGACGGAAAGAAGTTGCTTGATATGAAGATGGATACAACATGACTTTGGATTTAATGGTATTGTCTCATCTTTAGTTGATGTCCGTGAGGAGTGAACGGATTTGTACAACTGGTGAATAAGCACATGCTCAGGTGGGTTATCTCCTGCGAGTAGGTTAGTGGTCGCGTTGTGTTGACGAAGCTTCTACAAAGAATTCTACTGGATATCCAGCAAAAGGTCGAATGTGTAAACATAGCTAGTGATTCAGAGTATTCATGAGATGGTTAATAGGAAAATTTCGAGGAGTTTGGTGGGTTAATTATGCAAGATCATGTCAACGAGATTTCGAGGAGTTTGGTAGGTTAATCATGGTGGGTTCCAGGTTATGCAAGGGTAGCTTCTAGCTAAGTGGGAGAGCCCCACCAGCTTGGATTGCATGATTATCTATATGTCTGGTTCCTGGTTATCAGTGTATTGGTGGGTTATTACGACAAAGTAAAGCGAACATCAGTGGTGATTTGAGCAAAGGATTTGAAGAATGTGTGCAATAATTTGCCTTATCAATTTATGTTCAGGCTTTGGGAAGACTCAAGAATTATGCTTTGTGTAGAGGTGAACTACAATGAAAGTAATTCAGCCGAGTGCTTCTTTGAGAGAGTGTTCAGGTGCTAGCCGAGCCTTGTAGTAGATTTTATTCGGGACCAAGTCAGAATGAGCGACTCTCAGCCACGGTCCTAGTGGATTCAAAGGGTAAGGGTTGGTGCCTATGGATCTCGAGTCCATAGTATGGTTGAGTATTGAGCTTTGGCAGCAGATTATGATAAAGGAGCTTGGGGGTGTTCTATGTTATCTTCGGTCCGCGATGTAGTATAAGAAGAATGGGAGGAAATGACTTTCGATTTATAGAAAGAATTATCAGAATAAGTGTACCAGTTGAGGATGCGAGTATACACATAAGGAGTGTGTGAGATAGTTCGTGGGAATTGAGACAGTGTGGTCTCATGAAATAAGGTCACTCAGGTTCAGTGCGGATTTGGGTTCGTGATGTTTTGAATGGGGCTACTATTATTCCTAAGTCAAGCCCAGAGTAAAATAGAAAAAGTCAAATCGGTTAGCAATGGTTGAATCGGCATGATGATGGCAATGATCAGTTCCTTCAACGTGTTGAGTTATTCATGTGATTTGTGGCGGTACGTGCGAGGCTCAACGACCACCGAAATTGATTTTTATTTAGAGGCGCTTGAGTATTATGGCTTGTCATGTGTAGATGGATCCTGGAAGGGTTATGGTGGTTTAGACCAGTACTTGAGGACTTGTGTGTTCTACGGTTATGAGAATTCAGTCATGTGTTGCAATGATTCTCCCGAAATGAGTAAGGTGAAAGGTTTCTACAAAGTAAAGTGTGTATCCTATTAGTGGTTTAGGAGTTATGATGAAATTATTGGGTTCTCGCGTATTGGCAAGATAGGTGCGCCGAGCAGCATGAAATTTGAAATGTCAAGGATTAAGGTTGCAGTTCTGCATTGACAAGGATGTCACGAGCTCGGATGAGCAGGGAAGGATTTAGATGTTGAAAGTAAGCTGGTATTGTTCACACCGTCACCTTAGGTTGATTGTCATGTGTAAGAGTCCTTGTGTATTGAATTGCGGACTCCTGACTTGCTTGACAACATGGTATGGCCAGTGGTAAGGATGTGCAGACTTGTTACCTGGTGCGGAAGGTTGTGGGAGCGCATCTCAGGGGACGATTGTATAAGTGTTGCATGTTGTCACTTGATTAATTGAAGATTTAAACCAAGTATGGAGATTGAGGTAATACTTCTAATTTGAGAATTTATGCCTAGAGGGCGCTCAGTTCATTTGGTTGTGGACTCTGGAAGTTCTTTCCGGTTTTGGTGGATGTTATTTCGTCGCCGACTATTTCATGTAATATTATATTGTGCCGTGTGGGTTGTGAAATGGCTTGATTAATTTCTTATGTGTTTAGGTTCCACGTAGCGATGGTATTATGTGAGCCTGATAGCTCTCGAGATTCAGATCATATATCGCACCTAAGTTGTGCTTGAGTTTTGTAGCGTATGGCGCTGTTTGTCTCCCCAGGGATGGTATTATGCACTTAGCGTGCTTGTGGACGATATTCAGGTATATTTTAGTAATGAGCAATTTAGCTCGGTAAATATTTCCTTATATAGATTTTATGTGTGGATCGGGTGGAACGCCGCCACGGGTATGTTGTTTAGATCAGGTAGCACGCCGCAACAGTGTGATGTTGAGTATAGTCCCCTATATCTATTTTTGTGTGTTTTGTTTCCCATATTCTGAGGAAGGTTCACGACACCTTTTCGGTTGTCTAATTAGCTGTGTGGGTTGAGTACTTCTTTCTAGAGTTCGTTGTCCCTACGTATCACATTCGAGTTGGTAGCTTGTTGGCACATTGTAGAATCATATGTGACTTTTGGTCGTGTCTAAAGTGGCTTATTTCCAGAGTAGCTTATACTGGGTGAGACGAGATTATTGGGCCTGGGATCAGTGCGGCCAAATTAATATGAAGTACGTTAAAGTGCAAATATAGTTATTTGGTTCATAATGAGGAAATGGCTCTTGTCAGGAGGAGAGACTCAATGAATTATTGACTCGACAGTCGGTTATGAAATTCTACACATCTCTTCCATCGTGGCGGTGGTTGGAACATGACTTATAAGACTCACGGGGTGTGTTAGGAGCATTAGATACATGGAATGTTGGTTATTATTGCCATAGGATGTTATTGTGGTCATGTGACGCGGTGCATGGTGTGAATTCAGCAAAGGTATGCAGTCATATTTTGGTACATCGTGTGGTGATTGATACAGTGTTCGTATGTTTGGAACAGGCCTGGCAGAATATTCCGGATGTTGGAATTTAGCTCCGAGGCTAATTTGACCAAACAAAATGGGAATTTTAAAATTTACTCGAGCCAGTGTGCTCAACTGAGTTGTGGTAGCACGGTTAGGTGCACGAGGTCTTAAACAGCGATTTCGGACAACTCCATTGCAGTTCTTAGCAAGTTCGAGGACGAACGTATGTTTAAGTGGGAGACAATGTAACGACCCGACCGGTCGTTTTGAGCTCTTGCACGCCGTTCGACAGTTTGAGGATAGGTGAAGTTTCACTTCAGGTATTATGACTTGTACGTGTGGTTGTAAATGAATTTCGGGAAGTTCATTGTTAATTTGGAAAGGAAATTCTCATTTCGGAAGCTTTAAGTTGGAAGAATCGACTAAGATTGGATTTTTTGAGTAAACGTCCTCGGAATCAAGATTTGAAGGTTCCAACGGGTTCTTATGATGGGTTTGGACTTGGGCGTGTTTCCGAATCGGGTTTTGGATGACCCAGGAGCATTTCTTCGCCAATTGTGGAAGTTAGCTTTGTGGGAAAATCTCATATATCTGGGATAAAGCGAATTCCAATGTTATCGATGCTCGTTTGGGATTCTGAGTCAGCGAATAGCTCCGTATCGTGATTCTGGTATTGGGAGCGCGTCCGGAAGTGGATCCAGTGGTCCGTAGGTCATTTTGGAGTCGTTTGGCGAAAGTTTTAAATTTAAAGTTTTTTGAGAAATTTGACCGGAAGTGGACTTTTTGATATCGGGGTCGAAATCCGATTCTGGAAGTTGGAATAGGTCCGAAATGTCAAATATGACTTGTGTGCAAAATTTGAGGTCAATTGGACGAGATTTGACAGGTTTCGGCATCGAATGAAGATGTTTGAAGTTCTAAAGTTCATAAAGCTTGAATTGGAGTGTGATGCATGGTTTTAGCGTTGTTGATGAGATTTGAGGCCTCGAGTAGGCCCGCATTATGTTTTGGAACTAGTTGGTGTGATTGGACGGGGGGTCATGGGGGCCTCGGGTGTGTTTCAGGGTGGTTTCGGATCAATTCGGGTTGTTTTGGGGCTGCTGGTTTCTGGTTCTGGTGTTGTTCTTTGCTGACGCGAAGGGGTTCACGCGTTCACGAAGAAGAATTTGTTGGCAGAGGATTTTCTTGCTTTGCATTTGCGGACGGGTTATCGCGTTCGCGAAGAGGAAGCTAGGCCTATAGATTTTTTGTAGCCTTCGCGTTCGCGAACGGGTCGCCTGGTTGAGCTACGCGTTTGTGAAGGGGTTAATTGTGGAGCTGGAGCTGGTATTGCTTCGCGAACGCGAAGGTCCTGCCGCATTCACGATGAAGGGCAGTGATGGGCAGTGTGATTTTAAAGGCGGGATTTGGCCATTTTCCTCCATTTTTCATTTTATTGGGAAATTTTAGAGCTCTTGGAAGGGATATTTTCGTCATCTATGTCAAGGTAAGTGATTCCCACCTATTGCAAGTTAAATACTTGGATTATGTATGTATTTAGACATGAAAATTTGTAGAAATTTTGAGATTTGAAGAAAAACCTAGAAATTGATATTTTTGAATTTTGACCACGAAATTGGACATAGAATTGGGAATAAATTATATATTTGAGTTCGTGAGGTTATGGACAAAGTTTATCTTCAAAAAAATTCGGAATCCGGGCACGTGGGCCCGAGGGTGATTTTATTACCTTTTCAAGCAGAGTTGGAATTTGTTGTAAATAGGATTATGATGAGTATTTGAGTATATATATTAATGGGTTTGCATAATTATTGACTAGTTTTAAAGCGTTGGGTGTCGGTTTGAGTCGTCGGAAGGTCTTGGGAGCCGGTTATGGAACTTCGGAGCGACGTATGTCTCCTTTCTAACCTTGTATGAGGGAATTAACGCCATAGGTGAACTAAATTATGGTGTGCTTCTATTTGTGGGGGCTACGTACGCCCGGGGTGACGAGAGTCCGTACGTAGCAGCTAGCTATGCCTATGTCCGGGTAGTTGTAGGCTTGCATTATGCCTTGTTGATATTTTTGTTAATTTATGTTTGTTGTTTGCCTTGAGAAGAAACGTGATTTAGTTAGCTTATTAAATTTTTTGGTAGGAGTTGAAATTGAGGAAAATTTGGGAACTAAAAGTTTTCCTTTGAAATCCCTAATTTAAAAATAATTGAGGAATACTTTAATAACTTAAGAGATCTATGAGTAACTGTGTCGCATGTATGTTTCGCGAGCGGGGATTTGATTATTTTGAAAGCTTCAAATTGAATTGTCTTTATTTTGAAAGGAATCAAGAAATGGATTTGATTTATTAATAAATTATATTTGACCGCGTCGCACATATGATTCGCGAGCGGGGTATTTCCTTCTACTACTCTTATGGGATTGGGTCGTTCGCCTTGGCACGATTTATGTACCACACTCTCATAGGAGTGGGTCGTTCGCCTCGGCAGGGTAAGAGATGTATCTATGGTTCGGGCCGTTCAACCCTCGGCAGTGCACAGTTAACTTTTATGCTGGATCGGGCCGTACGCCTCAGCATTCTCTCTCTCTCTCTCTCTCTCTCTCTATATATATATATATATATATATATATATATATATATATATATATATTATCCTCATGGAATCATGCGTAATATTTGGCAAGAAGCCAGTATATCTGAGGGAATTTCCCCAATTTGAATTATGACAACTTCTTTTTGATGAGTTCCACTATATTCATACATATGCTCTGGTTACGGAGGGAACATTCTAGTTGAGAGCTTGAGTAAATTGTAAAGAGGGAAATTGTACCACGTATTTTATACATGTTTATTTCGTATATTTACTCTGTTTCTTAATTATTCACTTCTTTACTGTATCTGATATTATTGGACCACTAATAAGTGTCGAAGTCGACCTCTCGTCACTTCTTCTTCGAGGTTAGATTGGATACTTACTGGGTACGCATTGTTTTCGTACTCATACTACACTTGCTGTGCATTTTTGTTGCACAGGCACATGTATGTCTAGTGGCCTAGTGGGCGCAGCAGCATGGTTGATACGGAGACTTAGATGAGCTTCATCTCTCGAGACGACGCGTAGCCAGCATAATCTCTTTCAGAGTATGTATTTTCTTTTCTGTCCAAATTTGTACTGCGGACAGTTATTGTACTTCATTTCATTTTCTAGTGATTGCTAATGCACTTGTGACACCGGGTTCTGGGGTGATTATGGGATATTCTGTGTTGACATCGGAAAACTGTCACGCCCCAAACCGAGGGACATGACCGGCGCCCAACCGGGTAGCCCCAGTCAAGCAGACCTGGGTGCCTTTCCTATCAATTCTGCTTCACGCGCTTCAAACCATCCAATCGGAGACCTACACCTCCTTTCGTACAATGCCTCAAATGGGGCCATCTGAATTCTAGCATGAAAGCTGTTATTGTAAGCAAATTCTATAAGTGGCAAGTGGTCATCCCAATTACCTTTGAAATACAAGACACAAGCCCGCAACATATCTTCAAGCGTCTGAATAGTTCGCTCGGCCTGATCGTCAGTCTGCGGATGGAAAGCTGTGCTGAGATTCACCTGAGTACGCAAACCCTGCTGAAATTTCTTCCAAAAATTAGCTGTGAACTGGGCCCCTCGATCCGAGATGATAGAAAGTGGAGTGCCATGAAGCCTTACTATTTCCTTGATATACTACTTAGCATATTGCTCTGCAGTATCTGTGGACTTAACTGGCAAAAAGTGAGCTGATTTGGTGAGTCGATCCACTATTACCCAAATTGAGTCGAATTTGCGCTGAGTGCGAGGTAGCCCCACCACGAAATCCATGTTGATCATTTCCCATTTCCACATTGGTATTTCTATAAGCTTAGTTAACCCACTGGGCCGTTGATGCTCCGCTTTTACTTGCTGATAATTCGGACACTTAGATACGAAGTCCGCCACACCCCTCTTCATGTCGTTCCACTAATATATTTCCTTGAGGTCGTGATACATTTTCGTAGAACCTGGGTGCACGGAATACCTGGAATTATGAGCCTCCGCCATGACCCTCTCCCGAAGCTTATCCACATCTGGAACACATAGCCTACCTTGACATCGCAATACACCATCCTCGCCGCCGAGTGAAAATACCGAAGTCCTGCTATTTAAAACTGCTTCCTTCATCTGAGCCAATGCTGGATTGATAAACTACTTTTCCTTGACTTCCGCAACGAGTGACGATTCTGCTCCATTATGCACCCTAACATCCCCCTCGTCTGATGCCGAAATGCAAACCCCAAGACTAGCCAACTGGGGAACCTCCCGAGCCAAGGGCCTCTGATCCGCTCCCAAATGAGCATAACTACCCATAGACTTCCGACTGAGGGAGTCGGCCAGCACATTCCCCTTCCCTAGATGGTACAAAATGTTCATGTCATAATCCTTGAGCAATTCTAATCACCGCCGCTGCCTTAAATTCAATTCTTTCTTCTTCAAAAAACACTGGAGGCTCTTGTGGTCTGAAAACACATCCACGTAGACCCCATAAAGATAATGCCGCCATATTTTCAAAGCAAACACAACTGCCGCAAGCTCCAAATCATGCGTCGGATAATTCTTCTCGTGATTCTTGAGCTGCCTTGAAGCATACGCTATAACCTTCCCATGTTGCATCAACACACAAGCCAAACCAATCCTGGAGGCATCGCAATAAACTACAAATCCTTCCGTGCCTTCCGGCAAGGCCAATACTGGTGTCAAGGTCAACCTTGACTTCAATTCCTGAAAACTTTTCTCACAAGCGTCGGACCAGTGGAACTTAACTGCTTTCCGCGTCAACTTAGTCAATGGGGAGGAGAGGGTAGAGAATCCCTCCACAAACCTCTGATAATACCCTGCTAAACCCAAGAAGCTATGAATCTTCGTCGGGGTTGTGGGTCTCGGCCAATCTTTCACTGCTACAATCTTCTGGCGGTCTACCTGAATCCCTTCACTTGAGACAACATGACCCAAAAAGGTAACGGACTCCAACCAAAACTCACATTTCGAAAATTTAGCATACAACTGGTGCTGATGAAGAGTCTGCAAAACTGCCTTGAGGTGACCAGCATGATCCTCCCGGCTCTACGAATAAACAAAGATGTCGTCAATGAAAACAATCACGAAGGAGTCTAGAAATGGATTGAAGACCCGATTCAAAAGATCCATAAAAGCTGCCGGGGCGTTGGTCAGCCCAAAAGACATGACCAAGAATTCAAAGTGACCATAGCGAGTTCTAAAAGCGGTCTTGGGAATATCCTGCTCCCTAATCTTCAATTGTTGATACCTGGACCGTAGATCAATTTTGGAGAAGAACCTTGCACCTTGCAATTGGTCGAACAAATCATCTATCCGAGGCAAAGGATATTTATTCTTGATGGTGACTTTGTTGAGCTGCCGATAATCAATACACATCCGGAGCGACCCATCCTTCTTCCTGACAAAAAGAACCGGAGCACCCCACGGCGACACACTCGGCCATATAAACCCCTTTTCTAACAAATCCTTCAGCTGCTCCTTTAACTCTCTTAACTCTGCTGGAGCCATTCTGTACGGTGGAATAGATATTGGCTGCGTATCTGGCAATACATCAATCCCGAAATCAATCTCCCTATCTGGCGGAATTCCTGCAAGCTCGTCCGGAAACACTTCAAGAAACTCATTCACGACTGGCACGGACTCGGGGGTAGACACTTCTGAAGTGAGGTCCGCCACCCGGACCAAATGATAGATACATCCCTTCTTAATCATCTTTGAAGCCTTAAGGTAGGAAATAAACCTACCCTTCGGCACCACACCATTTCCCTTCCACTCAATAACTGGCTCATTAGGAAACTCGAGTCTCATGACTCTCGTTCGGCAGTCAAGTTTAGCAAAGCACGAATAAAGCCAGTCCATACCCATAATCACATCGAAATCCGCCATTCCAAGCTCGATAAGATCGGCTGTGGTAACACGACCACATACCGTGACAACACAATTCCTATAAACTCGCGAGGCTGTGATAGAATCACCAACCGGAGTCGATACGGAGAACAGCTCATGAAGTTGTTCGGGTTCTATCCCAAAACTTGAAGCAATGAATGGGGTGACATAAGACAAGGAGGACCCCGGATCAATAAGAGCATAACAATCAATGGCCTGAACAGACAAGATACCTCTAACTACATCTGGAGAAGCCTCTGCACTCTGGGGACCACTCAAAGCATAAAACCGGCTGGGTCCACCTCTACCACGAGCTCCACCCCTAACTGTACCACGTCCTACTGGGGCTGGAGGACCCACAGATGATGTGGCGACTGAGGAACCGGATGACTGAGCAGATCCCCTACCCATGCCCTAACTGGGCACATGACAGTCCCGCTGGATATGACCTCTCACCCCACATCTGAAACACACCGGGATATCCAAATAACAAGTCTCTGTATGAAATCTCCTACACTTGGGGCATGGAGCCCTCCCCTGCAGCTGTGATCTCCCTCCTGAATGACCGGACTGATGGGGTCTCCTACCGTTTGAACCTGGTCTCATGTGGCTGCTCCGGTGATAACTGTGTGAAGATGGTGGTGCGCTTGCTGAGGACTGAGCATATGACTGGGATGGCCCTGATGACCCTCTCCCCTGAGCTGATCTCCCTGAGTGACCCACTGATCGGGCCCTGCTGCTACTCTCCCTTTCCGCCCGTATCTTTAACTTCCTAGCCTCTGCGGCCTGAGCGAATCCCAAAATCTTTCCATAATTCATATCTGAGTGTAAGGCCGCTGAAGCAGCCTCATTCACCACCAAGGGACTAAGACCCTGAACGAATCGCCGAACTCGAGCATCCATGGTCAACACTAACTGAGGGGCATACTTGGACAATCTCACAAACTCCATGTGGTACTCCCAAACACTCATACTGCCCTGCTTGAGGACCTCAAACTCAATGGCACGGGCTGCCACCGTCTCGGCAGGCAAGAAATGGTCCAAAAATGCATCTACAAACTTATCCTATCTAGCCGAAGGTCTTCCCTCCCCACGGGAATCCTCCCACATCTCGAACCACGAATACGCTGCTCCCCTCAACCTGTATGAAGCCAACTCAACTCCCTCTGTCTCTGAAGCCTTCATTACTCGAACGGTCTTGTACATCTCATTAAGGAAATTCTGCGAATCGGCCTCTGGGTCTATGCCTGAGAACTCTGGAGGGGCTAACCGCAGAAACTGGTTGACTCTGGAACTGGCCGAATCTCCCTGTCCGTTGGAGAATATAGGGGCATCATGAGATCTCTGGGCCTGAGCGGCCACTAACTGGGTCAAAATATGGATGGCTCCTCTAAGGTCCTCATCAGGAACCCCGGGACCGGAAGCTCGAACTGCATCGGAATTAGGAATACCGGCGGGAGGGATGGTAGCACCCTCTGCCGCAGCTGGAACAGGAATACTCTGATCTGGAATAGATGGGTCAGGTAGATTCAAGGTCGGGGATTCACTCTCACCCACGGCATCAGGTACATGATTCATAGCCTCACTCGAGGTGGCATTGGCCCCAAGGCCGAGTCTAGCTCTCTTCTTAGGTGCCATTACTGGAAAAAATTCGAAACAGAGCACGAGTTAGACATAGATATTTCCACTTTTCACTTCACCGCACGATATAGAATAACAAAGAAGAGGGTAGTTTCCTAAATATCCATGCAGACCCCTACTTATAGATGTGGTCGACAACACACCGATAAGAAGGGCTCTACTAGACACGGCTCCGACACATCCTAGGACTCCTTTAAAAGCTTAGGCTCTGATACCAAGTTTGTCACGCCCCAAACCGAGGGACATGACCGGCGCCCAACCGGGTAGCCCCAGTCAAGCGGACCTGGGTGTTACATCTCGCGTTTTCGTACGTTAAAATTTCATTTTTAGTTAACCGACGTAGACTCGGGGATGGGATCATCTTGACGTTAGCGTACTTACGCTATTTATAACAAGCGATAAATAAGTGTTATGAAGGATAAAGGGGTACACGGATTAAAGAAAACGAGTTTCTTTGAAAGTGGTGAAATTGGAATAAAATACGGGTTGATCGATAATACCCAATAATTATGAACTAGTACCATGCAAGGTATCATATGACCACGGTAGTATAATATATAAAGTATATATGAAGTATTTTAAAAATAAATAAAATTTTAAGTAATTCAGAGCAATTTTTAAATTATGCAGGTAATTGATTAATTACCGGGTAATGGTACATTACGCGGTTAACTAATAAGTGGATAAAACTTAAATTGATTATGAGACACGTCGCAGCCCTCCCTAACCAAGATAATGACTCTTAAAATTATTTGGGAGGTGGCAACCTTATGCCTTGTCTTGAAGACACCTATTATAATATAATAGTTTGTAATGACTAAAGCAATTACCACTCAAGATACATTCTGAAAGTAGACAAAATCTTCCAACCTTTCACGTTAAAAGTGCTATCAAGAAATGGAAATGGCAAAAGTTAGTTGTATCACTTATCTTGTTTAAAACTCACGAACAGAAGCAATTTCAAAGCCAAGGCTTGTTAAAAATTCAAAAGAAATTTCATTCATATGATATAAAGAAGCTTGAAACAATAATCTGCTTGTGGCTTGAAACCAAGAACGTAAGATCAGAAACCAAGTTCGTTCCAATTTCAAGGAAATCCAGTATAAATTTCGTAGAAGAAGATTCGTTCCAATAATTCAAGAAACAGGTATGTTAAGGCTAAGCTCTTCTTTCATTTGGCATGATCTCGTCATTACATTCATATCCCGGAATTTACGTATATTTTGCTAGTCTCGCAAATTGCGTATATTTTCCTAGTGTTGTAAGTTATAATATTCTCCTTATCGGGACTTCATATTCAGTTGAGTATTTCCTTCTTCCAATCAAGAGAGCAGAGAAGTTTACATATACAGTATTAAAAGTATTTTCATTACCATCGAGCTATAATCGATGGGCAGGCCCCTATTGGGCAACCTCTGATCAGATGGTAAGTTATATGACGATCCTACTCCTACTGTGGCCGAGCGCATATGAGCGAGCCCAGTTGGTCAAGATACAGAGCCTAGTATGGCCGAGCGCTTATGAGCGAGCCTACTACGGCAGAGCAGATATATATGTATACTGAGCCTTATAGGGCCGGACAGCTATTTTACTTACTATATTGAGAGAATTGAGTCAGTATCAGCTAAGCATATCTTCAGATTATCTTTGACTTCCAGCTACTTGCACTTATTATATTATCAGTTCAGTTTCAGTTTTCAGTATATTGCCTTACATACTCAGTACATTATTTCGTACTGACGTCCTTTTTTCTCGGGGCGCTGCATTTCATGCGTGCAGGTCAGACAGACAGACGAGTACGCCTCTTCAATAAGTGTTGCACTAGTTAAGCTTGATCGGTAAGCTCCATGCCTTTCGGAGTTTTCGGGTCTAGAGCCATATGTATATCTTGTATATATATATATATATATGTATACGTATATATGTCATGAGTAGGTCGTAGAGCCGTTCCGATCATAGTATATCCATTACTAGAGGCGTGTAGACATATCTTGTCAGTTAGTGTAGTATGTTGGGCTTTCAGGCCTGATATGTATATTTGGTTGGTTTGTCACCTGTAATAAATATGACGGCCTTGTCGGCCAAGTTTTATATTGATATATAGTCAGCATTCGCTGTCGTCTTGCAATGTGTCCCATGGCCAAAAGTATGACATCATATGTTCAGAGTCCCTTAGTTACAAGTTGGTACGCAAGGATAGGTGAGGCACTAAGTGCCGGTCTCGCCCCCATGTTCGGGACGTGACAAAATCCAAGGAACTACTACTAAAGAAATAAAATAATGAAAACTACTAAAGAAAATAATTAAAAAAACAACTAATACTAAAGGAGTAAAAATAACATAAACTATAAACTACTAAAGAATAAATAAAGGAAGAAAGAAAAAATAAAATAGAACAACAAAAGTGACTAATCTGCACATATATAACTACTCACAACTACGCTCGGCAAAAGCACATGATAAGCAATATCATAACAAGCCCGGCAAGGGCACACAATATCCATATAACACAATAAACCCGGTAAGGGCACAAGTCAAAGTAACAATGCATAAACAAAATGTACTCCCTAAAGCCACCCCGAACTAACAACATTGTAGTGTCCTCACTGCACAATATCAAAAATAAAATACAAGTACTTTGAGGGTCTCCCTGAGGTTTGCATCAGACCAGCAGACTGCGGGAGGAAGGCTAATCACTTCAAGAATTCACATCCTCATCATCATCACCAGCAGCGTTTGACATGAAAGAATACTCTTTGCTATCATCATCTTCCACAACTGGTATCTTCCTGTTCGGCTGCCCCCATTTAAAGATGGCCTTTATGCCTCTCCACATCTTGATCATAAACTTTCCCTTCTTCTTGTTCTTCACCTTCTCCTTCTGGAAGTCTGACTGAAGATCTGCATGTGCCTTGGCCAAGTTGCCATAGACTGTCTCGAGTATGCCAACAGATGCAGCTATTTTCTCCTGAGACTCTGCCTGCTTTTTCTGTGCATCTAAGTAGGTCTTCATGTCGTCCCTGGTGAAGTACTCGGGCCTAGCTTGGGAGGATGAGGGCCCACTAGGGAGCTATGACACTAACTCCCGAATGGATGCAAGCTAGGAGTTTAGCACCCCAAATGTTCCCTCAGGTGCAGCTGCCTGTGAGGATGACTCTGGTCCGGCAACACTAGTGGTGACTTTCCTCTTCTTGCTCTTTACTACACTACCCTCACCTACTACTCTTAATGGATGAAAGGGTTTATCGGCTGGCAACCAGCGATCGGTGCTACGCACCCCAACCTCTGCCCGCCTGCACAACACTGTGATCAGTGAAGGAAACATCAAGCATGCATCGTCGTCCAACAAATACTCTCTCGGCACCCTCATAATATAGTGACCAACATTCACAGGAATGTCGTCTTGAATGCATGCAATGATCAAAGCTCTGGTGTAGGAGACATCTAAAACATTTCCACAAGGTGACACCCTGTTGTAGAGGATGTAGAGCCACATTTTGGCTTCAGCTGTAAAGTCGATTGACTTCAAGCCGTTTCTCTCATTTCCCCATTTTTCTCTCATGCTTGCGGGATAGAGTTTAGAGACAAGCCATTCTCCGTTATCGCACTGATCCTTTTCTCGCACTGGCTTAAGTGGATAGCTAGGAATCCCGAGTATGTCATTAATGTGCTCAATCCCAAACCTCACTATTTTGCCTCTAATGATGAGTTGTGGGTCGGCGAAGTTTGTGCGCTTGAGATTTGCATAGAACTCACGTACCCACTCCTCATTGGCTTTGCGCGGAGCAGGAATGAAGCATGACCATCCAAAGGCTTGGAGACGGGCATAGAATTCTGGGAGCCGCTCAGACAATTTATCCTCGGCGATCCCCTTTTCGAGCACTATCTTTTTGGTGATGAGGTTGTCAAAATATCGGCAGTGACAGTCAGCCATCCTGAAGCGTGAGTTATCAAATTGTCCATCAGCCTCCTCCTCAATTTCATGATTAAGCGGAGCATTCTCATTCATGTTCGGGTCCATTTTAGCTCAAAGTACCTTCACAAAATCAAAATAATGTTAGTCGGGCAGTAGAGTCATGTTAAACAATTTAAAACACTTCAATTAGGCCAAAGAATCAAGTTGAACGGGCCCGAGAAGCTCCAGTTGCAAAGCTACTTGAATTTGGAAATTTGCCCAGTTTCCACACCTACAGAAAGACCATCGCAGGTGCGGTTACGCATATGCGGGGTTTCCTCTGCCTGTGCGACTTTGCCCAATCTCCGAAAAAATGCACCTGCAGAATAGTTTACGCAGGTGCGAGACCGCATCTGCGGCACATTTTCCGCTTCTGCTGTGTTTGTCCAAGGGTTCAAACACCCAGAATTTTTCAACTTCATTCAATTCTTAAACATGATTTTGGCACCTAATTTAGACTCGAGACTTCTAAACTAGTGAAATACACGAACCTAAGACTCTATTACGACTTGGCACACAATTTTCTTTGGAGAATGTGTCAAACACATTGCAATCAGTGATGAACATATGCTTTTTGAATTGAAAATGGTACTCAGCTTTCCCAACAATTTGTTTCAGCAATAGCAGCACACACACATACACTCTCAACCATTGTCCCTCACTTCCTAAGACTAACAGTGATTATAAAACAAATAGAAATAAAAAATTTAAAAATAGGACTGTAGAATTGATGAGATGAAGAAGAAGAAAAAGAAAAAAGAAGTAGAAGAGAGGAGTAGAAGAGAGATACATGTGTTGCCTTGAGTGAGAGCAGTAGCAATCAAGAGCAATGGAGGATTTGAGTATGTGAGCGATGGGGAATTTTGGGTTTTGGGGGAAAAGGTTCAGACAATACCTGATGAAATGAAGGCTCAGTTCATTAAACTTGCCCGATTTTCCGCACCTGCGGTTCAGTTAATGCTTCTACGCAGACGCTTCTGCGGCAAATGAACCGCATCTGCCTAAGATGCGCCTATGCGGCTAGAAAACCGCTTCTGCGGTAGCACACCTGCGTCAGTTTTCCACAGGTGCGGTTACAACAGGTTTCAGTGGCCAAGTCTGGGTAGCTACTGTTTTGTGTCGTTCCAACATCCCAAACTCTTTAATTCAACTCTGAAAAATCTGAAACTTGGCAGATTAGTCAAAAATAATATTCTAAGCTATTCTAAAAAAAGAAAATTTCAAAAATGACTAAAATTTTGAAAAACGATGGGTTGCCTCCCACCATGCGCCGCATTTAACGTCGTGGCACAATGCAAATCAACTTTACCACTTTTCTCGCCACTTGGACGATATGAATTGGGCACCCAACTTGGAATCAAGCTTGTGACCACGAGCGGTGGGGGTGGTAAGTAGATGATCAAGCCAAGACTTAATTTCTACATTTTGCACTTCTTGCTTTCGTGTGAGGAATGTCATTGTGCCTTCTCGTTCCCTCAAATTTTAGGATGTATGGCCTTTGTCTTTCCTCCTTGCAATCCCTCATTGACTCGTGTAGTTCAATTAGCATAGCACCACACAATTCCAATGTTGAAAAATGCTTGGAATGTAACATCAAACCTCCAAATTGCATTTCTTCTCGGATTTTGACATCCTCTTTTTCCCCCGGACTAGAGTCAATTTCAACCATATTCTCAATTACACCGGTTGACTCTAATTCCATATTTTTTTGGCATCATTAACACTAATGGAGTCGGTTGGCGGATGTCCAATTCTTGATTCCTCAAAGTAAATCTCACTTTCAATCCTCGGAATCAGACTCTTCTTGACTTCTTTCCACACTCTCAAGTTGGTGGGCACAGTGAGCCTCAACCAATATTTTTATTTGATCTTCCAAAGTGCGGATGTGTTCATCATTTTGAGTCAAGACTAGTTCAAGTCTTCGAGTGCAAAGCTGTGCTTCTCCTCATTTTGAAGAATGGCCTCCAACATGAGAATCATTTTATCATTCTGAACATTTGAAAGTTCTTCTCGGTTTTGATCAAGTGCTAAGGAAGGATTTTCGGCTTCAACCTCCAAGGAAGATTCTTGGCTATCATTAACTTCCAAGGCTTTTTGGACCTCTAAATCGTCAAGCATTTCTTCCATTTGCAAGTTCAACCTTTCAAGTGCCAAGTTATTTTGGAGACTATTTTCCAAATGCTCCTTCAAGGCACTTTGTTCTTTGTTTCCTCCTTCAATTAGGCATTCTGACATGAGCTTGAACTCTCCATTTTGACAATGCTCAATTTCTTCCACCTTCATATCCCTATAAATTTCATCACAAAAAGTAGAATCATCATAGCGGGGACTTGGGGAAGAGAAGGATAAATAAGCACAATACTCCCAATGACCATTTTGACGATCACACTTATTACAAATACTCCTCTCATGGGTTTGAGATTGTGCGCACAATCCAACCCCGGGAGAATTTAAATAATTTTGCCACGAGTGTGGTCCTCCACAATAAGGACAAGGGTCATCAAAGTATGAACCACTACCATCCGACCAATTATCATTATATGATGCCATTTTCAAAACTAAGAAAATAAACAAGAAACAAATTGTTCACAAGTTTGGACCAAAGCACTTACACTTATTTCTCAAACAACCTAAATTACGCCAAATTGTTCCCCCGCAACGGCGCCAATTTTTGTTGACGTCCAAATCCACTACTAAAAAGTAAATGGACACGGTTGCATGCAATATAATTTACCTAACTATGAGTCGAGGTTGAATCCCACAAAGAACAATATGTAGGCGATTAGGAATGTAAGAGAATTATCACTTGTTATGCAATACCAAACACTTAGAATTATTTTAAGAAATTGTTTATACCTAAATGCGAAAATGTAAACTAACCTAGAAAGCAAGTAAAATGATCAATGGATACACGGGGAATTACACTCAAGTAACGATACAATGTATGTCACGATTTTGCAAATATGACTGAGTTTATGTTAATTTGTCACGACCCGGATTTTCCCACCATCGGAGTCGTGATGGCGCCTACTCGTGGTAGCTAGGCAAGACAACTTATTTACCTTCCCATCACTAAGCAATTATTTTTAACAGTTTATAGCATCAATGTAGAACATGAAATTTAATAATAATAATAGCGGGAGTCTAATTCATAAGTCTGAATCAAAACGCGGAATAGTCAACAATAGCCTCTACCCAAGATTTGGTGTCACATTACTCACGAACCACTAAGAATAAACTAAATACAAAGTTCTGAAAGAAATATAACAGCTGTCTGTCTCGAAAACAATAAGGCAACAGTCACAAGGAAAATATAAAGAAGAGACGCCGGGCCAGCGGACACCTGCAAGGCTACCTCCGTCTCGTAAATAGGAAAGTCTGCTCCCGAACTACTGCTGCTGCTCCTCAAAACCTGGACCTGTGCAAAAATGCACAGAAGTGTAGCATCAGCACAACCGACCCCATGTGCTGGTAAGTGTCTAGCCTAACCCCGGCGAAGTAGTGACGAGGCTAGACTGGACATCACATAAACATGTGCAGTTATAAATATACAGCGGGAATCGAATATCAAGTAATTAACAACAAGGGGAGGGAGACATGCTAAGGGGAGACACAATATTAACAGCAATCCAGAGTAACAACTAAAACAGCTTAGGTTCACAATGAACAGAGAATCAATACTCAAATACAAACACATAGCCTCAATAACTGTTGCGGCGTGCAACCCGCTCCATAATTACCATTTGTTGCGGCGTGCAACCCGCTCCACAATACCACTGTTGCGGCGTGCAACCCGACCCATATCATTTATCATGTATCATTGTTGCGGCGCGCAACCCGATCCTTACATATTATTGTTGCGGCGTGCAACCCGATCCTCAATATCATTGTTGCGGCGCGCAACCCAATCCTCAATATCCTTGTTGCGGCGCGCAACCCGATCCATATCATTTATCATGTATCATTGTTGCGGCGCGCAACCCGATCCTCACATATTATTTTTGCGGCGTGCAACCCGATCCTCAATATCATTTTACAGTCCGACTCCCCAAACAACAGTCACAATTAAGGGGCATAAAAATAAGCAAATATTTGACAAACATCCCGGCAAGGGAAAGAATCCAACAAGTTCAACCAAACGTCTCGGCAAGGGAATAATCAACAACGCTTTCTCTTTCTTACTTTTCTTATCTCACGATATCACTGGAGCCCAAACTCCAAGAAATTTTTTATCTCATATTCCGTTACAAACAACAATATAACGACTTCCCAGTAAGGGAACAAAACATCCTCTCAAATATTCCGGCAAGGGGATTACTATAACCACATTAGTTCCAACATCTAACCACCACAACTATACCCAACCTATTACCACACTTAACCATCTCAGCTATATCTAACCGATTAACTCACCTAACCACCCCATTGATGGATAGCCTATTACATTACTTAACCATCTCAGCTATAACTATAGTCATTCCACGATACAAGGAAACATTAACCTAAGCGACCCTAGTATCCGTCAAGAACACAATGCAGAGGAATCACAATAAACAGTATAGCACGTCAAGGGGGCAACATAATGATCTCTTCTCTTCACAACTCGAGTAAATGCTCTGGAGGTTCAATTATCACTTGTACTGTCACAATTCGTACTACAACTGGAGCCGACGCTCCTTAATGAAACAAGTCATTTCATATATTTTCAATATTCGTATCACAATTCGAGCCTATGCTCCCAGGAAATCAAATGATCAATTACCGTTCACATGTTATTCACAACATATAGAAATACTCCAATAAACATGGAATTCACAATCAGTTCATGATAATCACATTATAAGGACTCACGGTCATGCTAGACACCAATGTATAGATACTCGTCACCATGCCTATACATCGTACTCGATCACATAGCAATTAGCAACAAGACTCGACTCCTATTCCCTCAAGTTAGGGTTAAACCAAACACTTACCTCGGCCCCAAGAATAGCAATCAACCTTCAAAGACCGCCTTTCCTCGTGATTCCACTTTCAATACAGTGGTATCTAGGCATAATTAATTCAACAATATCAAGAAAGACTCAATGGCAATTTCTCATAGCCTAGATATGAATTTTCTAGCATTATTCCAAAAATACCAAAATTAGACACCGGGCCCACATGGTCCAAACTCTAGGCTCGGACCAAAACCCGATCACCCATAACCCCACGAGTGCAAATATATAATTTGTTTTAAGATTCGACCCCAAATTGAGGTTGAATCACCCAAAATTCTCAAAACCCTAACTCTACCCAAAACCCATAATTTCTACCTTGATTTCATGTTTTAGGGCTAGGAATTCACTAATTAATGAAGGAAATTGAAGGAAACAAGTTGAACAATGCTTACCCAAGAAGTTTTGATGAGAGGGAGCTTCAATGGACGCCTAAGTGCTTGGAGAAGAAAGGGTTTCGTGTGTTTTTATGAAAAATCCCGTGCTACTGTTCTGTTTTTAACTTAAAAATTGGCTGGGCAAAATTGCCCTACGCGATCGCGGAAATAGGGATGCGATCGCGAAGGGTACCACTGACTGGTCATCGCGATCGCGTGGAGGGTTACGCGATCGCGTAGAAGAACTATTGGGAGTCCAAGGATTTGGCTTACGCGATCGCGTGGTTCAAGACGCGATCGCGAAGGAAGACGACTCAGCGCTATGCAATCGCGTGGGGAAGAGCGTGATTGCGAAGAAGGAAATCCCTGTGTAAAAATTGCAGAAAATCTGATATCATCCTAAGTTCAAA
>NW_017671546.1:223915-246469 GCF_001879085.1 Nicotiana attenuata | reverse complement strand
ACGATATGGGCCAAATAGGCCAGGCACCCCTTCTCGACCATACGTCGAGCCTTCACGTACGATATGACACTACGGGTAGAATGACTTGGAGTCCCTCTCCACTCTAAGCGAGGCATACCCGGTAAAGCTAAGGTCACAGTCTTGGCATGGCAGTCCAAGATAGCGTGATACGGTGATAGCCAATCCATACCTAGAATAATATCAAAGTCCACCATATCTAAGAGTAATAAGTCTACACGGGTCTCAAGACCCTCAATCTCTATGACACACGAACGATGGACTCGGTCGACCACGATAGAGTCACCCACCGGTGTAGACACATATACAGGAATACCCAAGGCATTACTAGGCATAACCAAGCATGGTGCGAAATAAGAGGAAACATATGAATACGTAGACCCTGGATCAAATAGTACCGAAGCACCTCGATCACAAACCAGAACCGTACCTGTGATCACCGCATCTGAGGCCTCTGCCTCTGGTCTAGCCTGGAGAGCATAGCAACGGGGCTGGGCCCCACCACCCTGAGCTGTATCCCTAGGTCGATCTGCTGCTAGCTGACCTCCGCCCCTGGCGGTCTGAGCTCCACCTCTATGGCCTCTACCTCCACCTCTATGACCTCTGCCTCCACCCCTGGCTGGCTGTGGGGCATCTAGTGCCTGAATCATAGGACGGGGACCCTGCTGCTGAGACTGGGTACCCCTCAATCTCGGGCAAGCTCTCCTGATGTGACCATACTCACCACACTCATAACATCCCTCCGAACGTTGTGGCCGGCCCTGGCGACCCGAATGACCTCCACGAAAACTCTAAAGTGGCGGTGCACTGATAGGAGCTAGCGGTGCACTGAGTGACTGCTGATCTGAATAATGCCCACGGGAACCATGATCACCTGGGGCACCCAGAGAAACCTGGAGGGCTGACTGGAAAGGCCTGGAAGGCTGACCCCTATCATAAGAATCCCTGCCCCCAGATGAGGCACCACTGAACCGACCTGTGTGACGGGGTCTCTTGTCTGTTCTATGACCACCCCCCTGTGGCAGAACCATCTCGATCCTCCGGGCCACATTGGCCGCCTCCTGAAAAGTAATATCACTCCGCGCCTCTCTGTCCATCTGAAGACGAATAGGCTGGATCACATCAATAAATCTCCTCACCGTCTCCCTCTCAGTGGGGAGTATGACGAGGGCATGGCGAGCTAGATCGATAAACCGGGTCTCATACTGAGTGATCGTCATAGACCCCTGCTGGAGGCGCTCAAACTGCCTCCGATAAGCATCCCTCTGAGTAACGGGGAGAAACTTCCCCTGGAACAACTCTGAAAACTGATCCCAGGTCAAGGACGGCGACCCTGCTGGTCTGGCTAAACAGAAATCCCTCCACCAAGTCTTGGCGGATCTAGATAGACGAAAAGCCGCAAAATCAACTCTATTGGACTCCACAATGCCCATGTTCCGGAGAACCTCGTGGCAGCTATATAAGAAATCCTGGGGGTCCTTAGAAGAAGCTCCGCTGAATGTAGCAGTGAAGAGCTTGGTGAACCTGTCCAGCCTCCACAAAGCATCTGCGGACATAGTCGCTCCATCACCGGCCTGTGCAACTACCCCCGGCTGAACTGCCACAGCTGGGTGACCCGGTGGAATCTGAGTCTGGGGAGCTACCTGCTCCGGAGTACGTGCAGCAGGAGTCTGGGCTCCTCCCCCCGCCTGGGAAGTGGCTGGTGCTACAGGAAGTAATCCTGCTCGGGTGACACTCTCCATGAAGCCCACCAACCGGACCAAAGCGTCCTGAAGAACTGGGGTAGCAATAAACCCCTCTAGGACGACGAGAAATAACAAATGAGAGGTTTTCCTAACTCAATAGACTCTGGGGAACAAGTACAGAAGTCTCCTTACCTACCCCTCAGACTCTACTAAGTTTGTCTGTGAGTTGTGAGACCTATGTAACCTAGTGCTCTGATACCAACTTGTCACGACCCGGATTTTCCCACCATCGGAGTCGTGATGGCGCCTACTCGTGGTAGCTAGGCAAGCCAACTTATTTACCTTCCCATCACTAAGCAATTATTTTTAACAGTTTATAGCATCAATGTAGAACATGAAATTTAATAATAATAATAATAGCGGAAGTCTAATTCATAAGTCTGAATCAAAACGCGGAATAGTCAACAATAGCCTCTACCCAAGATTTGGTGTCACATTACTCACGAACCACTAAGAATAAACTAAACACAAAGGTCTGAAAGAAATATAACAGCTGTCTGTCTCGAAAACAATAAGGCAACAGTCACAAGGAAAATATCAAGAAGAGACGCCGGGCCTGCGGACGCCTGCAAGGCTACCTCAGTCTCGTGAATAGGAAAGTCTGCTCCCGAACTACTGCTGCTGCTGCTCCTCAAAACCTGGACCTGTGCAAAAATGCACAGAAGTGTAGCATCAGCACAACCGACCCCATGTGCTGGTAAGTGCCTAGCCTAACCCCAGCGAAGTAGTGACGAGGCTAGACTGGACATCACATAAACCTGTGCAGTTATAAATATACAACGGGAATCAAATATCAAGTAATTAACAACAAGGGGAGGGAGACATGCTTAGGGGAGATACAATATTAACAGCAATCCAGAGTAACAACTAAGACAGCTTAGGTTCACAATGAACAGAGAATCAATACTCAAATACAAACACATAGCCTCAATAACTGTTGCGGCGTGCAACCCGCTCCATAATTACTATTGTTGCGGCGTGCAACCCGCTCCACAAATACCACTGTTGCGGCGTGCAACCCGACCCATATCATTTATCATGTATCATTGTTGCGGCGCGCAACCCGATCCTCAATATCATTTATCATGTATCATTGTTGCGGCGCGCAACCCGATCCTCAATATCATTTATCAGTCCGACTCCCGAAACAACTGTCACAATTAAGGGGCATAAAAATAAGTAAATATTTGACAAACATCCCGGAAAGGGAATAACCAACAACTCTTTCTCTTTCTTACTTTTCTTATCTTATAATTCACTCTACTATTTTGAGCCAACGCTCCGAAGAATCAAGTCATTTCGTATGATTTCAATATTCGTATCACAATTCGAGCCTATGCTCCAGGAAAATCAAATGATCATATTACTGTTCACATGCTATTCACAACATATAAAAATCCTCCAATAAACACGGAGTTCACAACCAAGTCATGACAATCACGTTATAAGGACTCACGGTCATGCTAGACACCAATATATAGATACTCGTCACCATGCCTATACATCGTACTCGATCACATAGCAATTAGCAACAAGACTCAACTCCTATTCCCTCAAGCTCGGGTTAAACCAAACACTTACCTCAAAGCCTTGAAATCCACTTAATCCTCAACTATTGCTTTACCTCGTGGTTCCACCTCCAATTCGCTCGAATCTAATCACAAATTGCTCAATTACTTTAATAACCATTATATGAATCAATTTGGATGCATAAAAAATGAGTTTCCCAAGTTTTTTCCAAAAATTCCAAAATCGCCCCCGGGCCCACGTGGTCAAAACTCGAGGTTCGAATCAAAATCCGGTTACCCGTTCCCCCACGAGTTCAAATATATAATTTGTTTTGAAATCGGACCTTAAATCGAGGTCCAACTCCCCAATTTATGGAAAACCTAGGTTCCACCCAAAAACCCCAATTTCACCCATGAAAATCCTTGATTTCAAGTGGAAAACATGTTTAATGATGTTAAAAGTTGAAAGAATTAAGTAAAAATCAACTTACAAGTTATTTGGGATGAAGTTTGCTCTTGAAAAATCGCTTATGGTGTTTGGGTTTTGAAAGAATGGTGAAAAGTGATGAAAATTCGACTAAGTATAAAATTTGCTGGGCGTCGGATATGGGAATTACGAACCATGGTTCGCAATTGCGAACAAAACAGGGCTGGGAATTGCGGCATTCTTAGTTCGCATTTGCGAACCCATGTCTGGTGGCCAGGTTTCGCTTTTGCGAACATTCGATCGCATTTGCGACCAGGGCCACCTCGCATTTGCGAGCCAATGGATCGCATTTGCGATCCCAAGCCTTTTCCCCAGACTTTGCATTTGTGAAGTGTTGATCGCATTTGCGACAGTGCCCCATTTTCCCAGACTTCGCAATTGCGAGCTCGCAATTGCGAGTCTTCCCTTCGCATTTGCGAAAATTGCAGAAGCCAGCATACCAGATTTTTAAAACATGAGAAATGCTATCCGATGCCTATCCAAAACTCACTCGAGCCCTCGGGGCTCCAAACCAAACATGCATACAACCTCAAAAACATCCTACGGACTTGCTCGTGCGATCAAATCGCCAAAATAACATCAAAATCATTGAATCAAGCCTCAAAACACATGATTTTTCTTCTAAACTTCATAAACTTTCAAACTGTGAACTTATAGTCCGAAACACGTCAAACGACGTCCGATTTCGACCAAACTTTACTGAAAGCGCTTAACACATATTTAAGACTTGTACCGGGTGTCGGAACCAAATACGAGCCCGATACCATAGTCTTTTAATCAATTTTCATTTCCATTTTCCTTAATAATTTCAGAAAAACAATTTCACGGAAAAATTCATATCTCGGGCTCTAGGCCTCGGAATTCGATTCCGGGCACATGCCCGAGTCCCATATTTTTCTACGAACCTTCCGGGACCGTCCAATCTTGGGTCCGGGTCCGTTTACCAAAAATGTTGACCAAAATCAACTATAATCATATTAATATAAAAATTCTTCAAATTTTTCACGGAATTCACATATTTCAACATAACAGCTTTCCGGCTACGCGCCCGGACTGCGCACGCAAATCGAGGCAAGTAAAAAAATGAGATTTTTAAGGCCTCCAAAGCACGAAATGGATGAGGAAATAGGTGATGACCCTTTGGGTCGTCACATAATTAGTCACGGGTAATAATTCTATATTAGATTTTTTCAAAGAGCAACAAGACTTCCCAATTGAATTATCCCTAAATCAAATAAGAGATTAAGCACACCCGATATGGCTACAGGTAGTTCAATCCTATCCCTGGGTAGAATCTGTAAAATGGGGGTTAGAACCTCAAGTTATTGTTAATTAATCTTTCCCAACCCCAATTAATCTTTCCCAAAATTAATTCGAAGTTAATGGTCGAGTCCTAGGATTAGCTAATCCCTTTTGAAATATTAAAGAACAAGAATAATTAAAGAAATAATAACTCACTTCATAAAAGATAAAAATATCACTCAATACATAAGCACAAAAAGATATTTAATCCACACTTTAATTATAAATATTTTCATAAACAAGATTCAAGTGTTGAAATAAATATTACACACTTAGATATTCAATACAAAGCAAGGAAATGAAGAAACGAGTACAAATGAGTAAGAAATTCTTAACCAAAATCTTCAAATCTTCAAAACCCAAGTGCGTGTGCAAACCTTAGCTCCCAAAACTTGTTCTCTCTAGTCTTAGAGATGGAAAATAAGCCAAAGATTTGTTCGAATAGGCTTGGTCGTGTATTTGTGGGTTTGGAATTGAGAAAATGTGAAAAGTCATTGCAGTCCAGATCTGATGCCCGTTGACCGCACCTGCGGAAGAATCCACGCAGGCGCGGCTCCGCAAATGCGGATCTCTTAACGTAGAAGCGGAAACTTGAAGAGACTTCTGGTACCGCAGATGCGGGCTCTCAAGCGCAGATGCTCAATCGTAGAAGCGGTACTCTACTCGCATATGTTGTTTCTGGCAAAGTAGCTCAACTCCGTAGATGCAGGCCATTTCTCGTAGATGTGGGGTCGCTTCTGCGACCAATCTTCTGCAGATGCGGAATCACAGGAGAGTTTTGAATTGTTTTCATCCTTTTTTGCTCAATTCCACTTCAATTTAATTCAAATCACTTCATGGCATCATTTACCTGAAAATCTAACAATACAAACCATAAACGACCTCATATTATAGTTAAAGTTCATAAAAACTAAAGAAAAGAGACTAGAATGAGTGGTAAAATCACAAATCAACATTCGCATTTGCGAACAATCACAAATGCGGACCAGGGCTCGCATTTGCGATCCCTTACAGCATCCTGCATCATCGCCATTTCGATAAAAGGCTACGCAATTTCGAACCGGCCATCATTGCAAAAGCAAACATTTGTTCGCAATTGCGAACAAAGCTAAAATCCTATTGTCTTCGCAAATGCGAAGGGGAAGTTGCTATTACGACACCTTCCCCCCTACTGTCACCTTCGCAATTCCGAGATAGGTGCTCGCAATTGCGATAACTGAGCATCAACACACCAGCAGTTCATTTTAAGTTCAAAACCATTCTGATACATGTCCAGAACTCATCCCAGCCCTCGGGATTCAAAATCAAACATCCACACAAATCTAAAATTATCATACGAACTTGCTCGCGTGATTAAAGCACAAATATAACATCTAAAACTATGACTCGAACACTAAAATGCATGAATTTAAAAGTAAAGATCAAGAATTTCTAAAATTATAACAAAACGTTCGAATCCTATAAAACCAACCCCAAACGATACTAATTTTGCAAAAAAGTTCAAAATACCAAAACTGGCCTATACCAAGTACAGAAATCGAATTTCGAGCTCGATACCTAAAAGTCAACCTACGGTCAAACCTTTCAACATCAAATTGCCCAATTTTGACAAATCAAAACAAAGCAACCTACGGACTTTTGAAATCAATTACGGGCATACGCCCAAGTCCAAAATTACGATACGAAGCTGTTGGAGCCATCAAAACACAGTCCCGGGGTCGTTTTCACAAAAGTCAAAGTTTGGTCAATATTTCTAATTTAAATTTCTAAGTCATGAACCAAAGGGTCCAAATTAACCCAAAAGCTTCCCGGAACGGAACTAACCAACCCTGCAAGTCATAAAATCATAAACACACATGTGTGAAGCATAAAATGGGGTAACATGGTGCAATCACACAAAATGACTAATCGGGTCGTTACATTTTCCCCCTCTTAAAATAAATGGTCATCCTTGAACGTGCATAAAGATATGCCTGAAGTGGTGAATAGATGAGGATATCTGCATGTTGTGCTCGGTCTCCCAGGTTGCCTCCTCGATCGGATGACCCCTCCATTGAACCTTCACTGAAGCAATATTCTTTGATCTCAACTTTCGGACCTAACTGTCCAAGATAGCCACAGACTCCTCAATATAAGTCAAATCCTCGTCCAATTGGACTGTGCTGAAGTCTAGAAGATGAGACGGATCACCGTAATACTTCCATATCATAGAGACACGGAACACTGAATGAACTGTAGATAAACTAGGTGGAAATGCAAAATTGTACGCCTCACAATTCCTCTCATGGATCTCAAAAGGTCCGATATACCTACAGCTCAACTTGTCCTTCTTCTCGACCTCATCACACCCTTTATGGGTGAAACTTGTAGCAACACACGCTCTCCAACCATGAATGCAACATCGTGAACCTTTCGGTCCCATAACTCTTCTGTCTAGATTAGGTTATACGAAGCCGATCCTTGATAACCTTTACCTTCTCCAAGGCATCTCAAACCAAATCTATGCCTAATAACTTAGCCTCTCCCGGCTCAAACAAATTAACTAGGAAACGACACCGTCTCCCATATAGGGCCTTATAAAGAGCCATTTGAATACCCCACTAGTAGTTGTTGTTGTAGGCAATCTTCGCAAGCGTTAAGAACTGATCCCAAGAACCCCGAAAATCCATGACACAAGCACGAAGCATATCTTCCAATATCTAAGTAGTGCACTCAGATTGTCCAACCGTCTAAGGATGAAATGATGTACTCAACTCAGCCTATGTATCTAGCTCATACTATACAGCTCTCTAGAAACACGATGCGAACTGCATACCCCGATTAGAATGATGGATACTGGTACGCCATGAAGTTGGACAATTTCGTGGATATAGATCCGAGCCAGCTGCTCCGAAGAGTAGGTAGTCACTACCAGAATGAAACGAGCCCACTTGGTCAACATGTCCACAATCACCCATACTGTGTCAAATTCATCTGAATCTGTGGGAGCCCAGCAACGATGTCCATGGTGACACGCTCCCATTTGCACTCAGAAATCTCAAAGTCGCTGAAGCAAACTGCCCAGCCGCTGAATGTAACACCTTCCTTTTACGAGAAAATAAGAAGTTTTTCCAATAAAAGTGACATTATTCGAAATGGGATTATTCATTTAATTTTAGAGTCGCCACTTGGAATATTTATGGTGTCCCAAGTAACCGTTTTATTTTAAATCCGAAATCGAGGAACTAACTCCGTTTAAAGTCTGCGAAAACCAGAGGACTGGGTAAGGAATTCTGTTAACCCGGGAGAAGGTGTTAGGCACTCCCGAGTTCCGTGGTTCTACCACGGTTGCTTTAATAATTATACCTGGCTTAATTAATTATTTAATTATATATTTTAGAACCTATGTGAGTTTTAAACTTTTAACGCATTTAAATTATGGCATTTTATGGAGTTAACTTTCAAACGGATCACGTGTGCGTGAATCTATTTTATTTGGGGCACCTAAATCATGTCACGCGTATGTGTACATGACTAATCACGCTTTATTAATTATTAAGGTAGTTTTCCTAAAGTTTCGCGAACACATACCTTGTTTTGGAAATCATAATTACGTCACGCGAACGTGTACACAATCACGATAAGAGATTAGAACCACCCTAAAGCATTCTACGATGTTCATAATTTGTTCAACTCCTAAGTTTGAGAATATTGTGAGGCATGATTCTAGAAATTATTGTGAGGAAGAGGCCGACTTACTCGTTCCCAAGTGAACTTGCGACACATTAAACGAGAACAAAGACAATACAACAAAGTCATACACGTATATCATTACTTTTAAACGTATCTCAATCATATCCAAGCAAAATTCATATTGACTCACCAACAATAGCAAATAGGTCTCTTATTCTACTAACGAGCCAAATCACAGTTTTATATGTATCTCATAACAGATTGATTTTCAAGACTAAAGTAGACCTACGTCACGTCATTACTTCAAAGAATCCAAAGTTCAATTCCAAACAAATTTACTGCTTAATGTAGAAACCAACCAACCAATGAACTAAATTATCAAATAAAAATTGAGTTCGTACTTCGATTGTATAAGCACATACTTAATTTATCCAATGAAAATATTTGGTATCCATGAATTGAACTGTAATGGGACAAAACCAAAATCTCACGCCTAACTATTATATACATGGAACTACTTAAAATAAGAGAGTGCTAACACACTGCTAATATCATTTAAGTTCAAACATTCACAAACAAGAGTGAGGAAAAATACAAAGAATAAAAAATAATAAAATTAATACCGAAAAGATAAGAAAGAATCGGACCTTTTGTATTTAATAAGAATATCCAAATCAAATCACTAACAAAGCAGTTGTGAGAGGGAATGAAAATCCAGACATTGATGCTGAAAACTTGAGAAAAATAGATCTGGACCGCGACCGTAAAACCTCCAAACCACGAGCTCGACTCGATTGGAACGGAATGCTAGATGTGAATATGAGGATTCTAACATAACACTTCCAAAGACGATGAAAGCAAAAGAAAGAAGAGATGTCCTTCTCACAAATATCACAAAGAGGGAATTGTTTAGGAGAAGATTGGAGAAAAGAAAAACGTTGATATTCTCCAGTAGGTTTATTGGCATGATGAACACGATGGTCACAAGAATCACAACAGCTTCATCTGCAACACAAAAAACTGAGGCTTCATTTTTGTTACACACATCACACTGGATCTTCTTTTGATTATTCAAATTTGCTATTCTTATTCATAACTGATGAAAGCAAAAGAAAGAAGAGATGTCCTTCTCCTGACAAATATCACAAAGAGGTAATTGTTTAGAAGAAGGTTGTAGAAAAGAAAAACAATGATGTTTTCCAGTAGGTTTATTGGCATGATGAACACGGTAGTAACAAGAATCACAAAGGGCAGCTTTATCTGCAACACAAAAAAATTGAGGCTTCATTTTTGTTACACACATCACACTGGATCTTCATTTGATTTTTCATATTTGGTATTCTTATTCATCTATATCAACATTGTAAAATTGAAGAAGTTTCCAGAAGAAAGGAGAATAGCGAGAAAAGATCAGAAATGGAAGAGAGTTTTTAAGAAGGGAAAGATGAGGGTTGCGGGGAAGACCGAGTCAGGAATTCTGTTAATCCAGGAGAAGGTGTTAGGCACTTCCGAGTTCCGTAGTTCTAACACTATCGCTTTAACAATTATACCTGACTTAATTAATTATTTAATTACGTATTTTAGAACCTATGTGTGTTTCAACCTTTTATCGTATTTAAATTATGGCATTTTATGGAGTTATCTTTGAAACTGATCAGTGTGCGTGAATCCATTTTATTTGGGGCGCTAAAATCGCTTAATGCATACGTGTACAGGATTAATCACGCTTTATTAATTAATAAGGTCGTTTGGCTAAAGTTGCGCGAACGCATACCTTGTGTATACGGTAAAAATCAGAGGGCTCGATTTTATGATCACTAGGGCGCCTCAAAGAAGACCACCCCCGGAAGGCTCGAAGTCTAGCTCGGAGTTCGCCCCCGAGGGTTCGTTATGATCGACCTCGAGGCAGTGCAAACCAACGGCTACGACGCACTAGCAGGAAGTTCCCAAGGCATATGATCAAAGCTGATAAAACCTGCAAGAGAAATACTAGTTTGTGCCAGACTAGTAAGTAGCTGTGCCAGCTATATTTCTTTATAATAATTACTCATGTACTATGTTGGGATTTTTCTCCATCTATAAAGGGGATCCTTGTCACTTTGTAAGGCATACAACACATTACACTCAATACAAGAACACTCTCTGCTCTCTAGCTGGAATACATTCTCTTGGTTTCATTATTTACATTTATTGCTTATATTCATTGTGTTCTATAAATTATTCTTCATTTATTGTTCATTATTGTTCATAAAGAGCCGCAATCGCAGCTCTCATAACGGTTAGTTCTCCATCGACCGCCCACAATCGAAGATCCGACTCAACCTCGCGGCCCCGTATGCGCTGGCTCCAGGCCCCGATTTCCAATTATTCAGTTTGATTATCAAGCTATCTACAAGCTTTTATTCTATTTTCTAATCCATCACTTAGCATCTATTGCCTAGACAACTAACATAAAAATAGATCACATATTTTTAAAACCACAAAATCAAATCTAATTGTTATTACCATTTTCAAGGTAAACACCTTGATTTATTTTGAAAATAATAATTATATCACGCGAACGTGTACATAATCATGATAAGAGATTAGAACGTGCCTAAAGCATTCTACGATGTTCATAATTTGTTCAACTCCTAAGTTTGAGATTATTGTGAGGCATGATTCTAGAAATTATTGTGAGGAAGAGGCCGACTTACTCGTTCCCAAGTGAACTTTGACAAATTAAACGAGAACAAAGACAATACAACAAAGCCGTACAAGTATATCATATTCTTAAAATTATCTCATTCATATCCAAGCAAAATTCATATTGACTCATCAACAAAAGCTAATAGATCTCTTATTCTACTGACGAGCGAAATCCCAGTTTTGTCGGTATATCATTCAAAATTGGTTGTCAAGACTAAAGTAGACCCATGTCACGTCATTATTTCAAAGAATCCAAAGTTCAATTCCAAACGAATTTACTGCTTATTGTAGAAACCAACCAACCAATGAACTAAATCAAATAATATTAGGGACCTTGAATTTATTATAATGAATTGATATTTATTAGCTACATTATTGTAAATGATTCAAATGCCCTTTGATGTTTGACCTGTTGGAGCTCAACGTGATAGACTTTAGTTTTGAGAATTAGATTGTATTTAGAGTGCAACTTGAATTCAGCAAATCAAAGAGTAATTGCTCACTTATGTATTTTTTTCTTTGTGAGTATAAATTCCTATTTGAAAAATGTTCATTATTAATGGAAGTTTGTTTTAAGTTTTATTGTTATCATTTACATTAGCAACCTACTTAAACTGTAAACTTTTTATTTGTTTGTCAGTCATATCTTGATTTAAACTTCATGAGGGGTAAACACATTGAGAACTTTGATCAGTTGAATGCCATTTTTGACAGCAATTCTTCATCGTAGCGCTCAAAACAGCCCTTAAAGAGGAGGTGCAATGAGAACACTTTGATCGATATGATGAATGCCATTGCGAAAAATATCGAGAGGATTGCAGATGCGTGGATAGGGAGGAACCAACTGGTGTGGTTGGTCGAGGTGTTTGTCATGACAAAATAAATTTCCGGGATTCGATGATTATTTTGCAATCGATGCATGTAGTTTCTTTCTTTCTACGAGAGAAGAGCAAAGATATTCCTCAAATTCGATAATAACATAGTTAGTATGCCCTGATTAAGCTTCATTTGATGAAATAAGATTTGAAACAATGTGATGTCTGGTATGAATGTACTTGAGACAAAAATTTCTGAAATTTCTTGCGGACTAATCCTTTTAAAGCCAAGTACTGGTGTAGCATTACTCAAGTATGTTTTAACAGCTCTTGAGAATTGGTGGTCTCTAGAAAAAAATTTAGACAGACAATCCAATCAAATTCATTTTTTTTGTTTTTTATTTAATTCTTTTTAATGTGGTCTATAAAATTATTCTGCAATTTACATCCTCTTCCAATATCTCTCTCCACTTTTTTTTGTTTTCTTTTAACCGATCCGCGCATCGCGCGGGTAAGTATACTAGTTATCAAATAAATATTGAGTTCATGTATCAGTTACTTCAATTATATAAGCACTTACTTATTTTATCCAATGAAAATCTTGGTATCCATGAATTGAACAGTAATGGGACAAAAATAAAATCTCACGCCTAACTATTATACACATGGAACTAATTAAAATAAGAGAGTGCTAACATACAACTAATATAATTTAAGTTCAAACATTCACGAAGAAGAGTGAGAAAAAATAGTAAAAATTGCACGGGGCGTCCTATTTGGTCGTCCCCATTTAACCTATACCCATTTTTGTAAAAGTTTTAACTTGTATCCACTTTTTAAACAACTTCAGCCCCCTTTCTCCTCCTTCGTTTTCTTCTTCTTCTTCTTCTTCTTCTTCTTCTTCTTCTTCTTCTTCTTTCTTCTGCTGTTGTTTGTGCTGCTATGAAACTTCAGTTCATGTGATGATTGCCATAAGTATGTTTATCAGATTATTTAAAAATAAATTATGAATAATTACCTAAGTTAGTAGACAATAATTTGTGAATATTTCCACGTAATTCTGTTCTTTTCACGTTTATTGTTTAAAAAATTTATGATTTAGATATTGTTGGTAATATTATTTTATAGTAGTAATACACTATGAAAGAATAAGGAAATTATTTATCTAGTATGTTAGAAAGCTTTTTCAAAAACTTCAGCTTATATAGTGCTGAAGTTTTTACAAATGAACTAAATAACTTCAGCATCTTCTGCTGAAGTTTTTGAAAAAGCTTTATGACAAAACTAATGAATCCAGGACAAAAAAACTTCAGCTTATATAGTGCTAAAGTTTTTACAAATGAACTAAATAACTTCAGCATCTTCTGCTGAAGTTTTTGAAAAAGCTTATCCAGGACAAAAAAACTTCAGCTTATTTAGTGCTGAAGTTTTTACAAATGAACTAAATAACTTCAGCATCTTCTGCTGAAGTTTTTGAAAAAGTTTTATGATAAAACTAATGAGTCCAGCACAAAAAAACTTCAGCTATTTTAGTGCTGATGATTTTACAAATGAATTAAATAACTTCAGCATCTTCTGCTGAAGTTTTATGACAAAACTAATGAATCCAGGACAAAAAAACTTAAGCTATTTTAGTGCTAAAGTTTTTACAAATGAACTAAATAACTTCAACATCCCATCCAGGACAAAAAAACTTCAGTGTATTGCATTTGCTACTTCAGGCCCGTCTACTAGAATGCTGAAGTTTTGCGTGGTTGCCTTTGCTACTTCAGCCCCGTATGCTGAAGTTACGCGAAAAAGTGGCTACGCTTGCAATTTTTTTGCAAAGCTGGCACAGGTTAAAACGTGACCTAAAAAGCGGGTATAGATGCAAATCCCTCGAAAAAATACAACGAATAAAAAATAATAAAATTAATACGAAAAGATAAGAAAGAATCGGAACTTTTGTATTTAATAAGAATATCCAAATCAAATCCCTAACAAAGCAGTTGTGAGAGCGAATGAAAATCCAGAAATTGATGACGAAAACTTGAGAAAAATAGATGCCGCGACCAAAAAACCTTAAAACCACGAGCTCGACTCGATCGGAACGGAATATCAAGTGTGAATATGAGAATTCTAACATAACACTTCCAAAGACGATGAAAGCAAAAGAAAGAAGAAATGTCCTTCTCCTGACAAATATCACAAAGAGTTAATTGTTTAGAAGAAGGTTGTAGAAAAGAAAAACATTGATGTTTTCTGGTAGGTTTATTGGCATGATGAACACGGTAGTAACAAGAATCACAAAGGGCAGCTTTATCTGCAACACAAAAAAATTGAGGCTTCATTTTTGTTACACACATCACACTGGATCTTCATTTGATTTTTCATATTTCGTATTCTTATTCCTCTATATCAAGATTGTAAAATTGAAGAAGTTTCCAGAAGAAAGGAGAGTAGCGAGAAAAGATCAGAAACGGAAGAGAGTTTTAAGAAGGGAAAGACGATGGTTGTGGGGAAGGGGTGCTTCAAATTTGGTAAAGATATATGAGAGCACCTTGGTCTCTCTAGAAAGAGGAGACAGCATTGGAGTCAAAAAATGAGGGCTAGGAGTTAGGGTCTTGAGGAAAATATGGGTTTTATATGGTTTGGAGAAAGAACCTTGGCCATTGGATGAAAGTAGATCAATGACTATGATTAAGGAAGGGGTTTTGTGGGTGAGAAAAGGGTTTGGGCTAAAAGAGATTGGGAAAAAAGGGCATTTGTCTTGCTGGACTACTAAAATCCGAAAATGAGCTCCCAATTGGCCCAATTTTGGGTTATTCAACTCTTAGAAACCTAAAAAGTCATTAACTAAAAACCCAAACCTTCTCCTAAAAATAATTTAAAGTACTTATGAAAATATAAGATCACTCTTAGTTAATTAGAAAAGACTACTAAAATAAAACCAAATATTAAAGTGAAATTATTTTTGTGTTTTCAATTTTATGTTTTAAAATTAAAATTAAAATTGACTGAAATCCTATTAAAATGACAAATAAGTAAATATTCTAAAATACTACTTTTAAATGTTGCGTGGGTCAAAAATTACGTGCTTACACTGATGCTCGTACTTTACCCGCTGACAATTTAGGCACCGAGCTACATACTCCACTACGTCTTTCTTCATCCTCCTCCACCAATAGTGCTTCCCCAAGTCCTTATACATCATAGCGGCACCCGGATGAATGGAGTACCGCAAACTGTGGGCCTCTTGAAGAATCAACTCACGCAACCCATCCGCATTAGGCACAAATAATTGACCATGCATCCGCAACACATCGCCATCCACAATAGAAACCTCATTAGCATCGCCGCGCTGAATCGTGTCCTTGAGGACAAGAAAATAGAGGTACTCATACTAACACTCTCTGATACGATCAAATAGAGAAGACCGAGAAACCACATAAGGAAGAACTCGACTGGGCTTCGAAACATCCAATCTAACGAAGTGGTGGGCTAAGGCCTGAACATCCAATGCTAATGGCCTCTTCGCTGCCGCTAGATATGCTAAACTACCAAAGTCTCCACCTTTTGACTCAAGGCATCGGCCACCACATTGGCCTTCCTGGGATGATATGGAATGGTGATATCATAGTCTTTAATAGACTCTAACCACCTCCGCTACCGCAAGTTAATATCTTTCTATTTGAACAGATGCCGTAGACTCCGATGGTCGGTAAAGACCTCACAAGGGACACCGTACAAATAATGCCGCCAATTATCAATGCATGAACAATGGCTACAAACTCCAAGTCGTGGACTAGATAATTCATCTCATGGGTATTCAGATGTCGAGATGCGTAGGAAATCACCGTACCGTCCGGCATCAACACCGCGCCAAGGCCAACACGAGATACATTACAATACATGGTATAAGATCCCGAGCCCGTAAGCAACACCAATAGTAGGGTTGTAGTTTAAGAAGCCTTTAGATTTTGAAAGCTCGCCTCACACTCCTCAGACTATCTTAAAGGAGCACCCTCCTAGGTCAATCTGGTGATAGGTGCAGCAATAGATGAGAAACCCTCTACGAAACGATAATAATACACAGCCAAATAAAGGAAACTCCGCCAGATCTCAGTAGCTGAACACGGTCTGGGTGTCACGACCCAATTTCCCAAATCCGGTCGTGACGGCGCCTCTCGTGAAGACAAGGCCAGCCATACCAAACAGAACACTTCTTTTCAATAGTTAAATACCATAAACAGTTGTTAAACATGATATAATAGTCTTAATTTACGGAAATAACGATAATAATAGGAGAAACCATCCCGACAAAGCCTGAATCGGGGTGTCACAAGTTATGAGCACTAATAAGTCTGGTACCAATCTACTGAACACTAAATCTGATACAATAGTTCTAAGAACATGGAAATGATAAGATAAGGGAGGCACGGGGGCTGCGGACGCCAGCAGCTACCTCGTAGTCTCCAATCACTACCTGAACTGGGAGGATCAGCACTCAGGAGCGGACTCTGCAATGCCTAAATCTGCACACACGGTGCAGGGAGTAATGTGAGTACTCCGACCCAGAGAGTAATAATTATAAATAATGACTGAAAGTATGAAAGCACGTAAAGGCACAAAGCATTTCTATATCAAGCGGTAAAATCACCTAAAGCAGCAAATCAGTGAAGAACCCCAATGAAATCTCTTTAAAACAAGTAAAAACAGGTAATTTAGCAGGTAAATAACCAGTAGAAATCCGCCTCTCGGACACAGTATCAATTACTCAGAACAGTATCCGCCCCGCGGGCTCACTCTCAATACAGTATCAGCCCCTCGGGCTCACTCTCAGATCAAATGGGTACCCGCGCTCACTGTGGGTGTGCAGACTCCGGAGGGGCCCCTTACGGCCCAAACGCTATATCAAGCCACCTCGTGGCATCATCTCTCGGCACTCGGCCTCACATCACTAGGCACTCAGCCTCACATCACTCAAGCCACCTTGTGGCGTATAAAAATACCTCAGGCCCTCGGCCTCATATCACTCAGTATATCCTCACATATGGCCCTCGGCCTCACTCAGTCTGAAAATCATCACAAGCCCCTCGGGCATTAGTAAAACAGCAGTTCTCAGCCCAAAACATCATTTAAATCTCAAAACTAAGTAAAAGTGGCTGAGTTTGTAAAACTATAGATATCAACAGGACTGAGTTCAAGTAATAATTCAAAACAGTGAGGAAATAGTGATAAAAATCCCCGAAGGGTTCAAACAGTTGGCACGACGCCCAAATATGGCAATCAGCCCAAGTCATGATGATAATTAGCAAAACCAGAACCCCAGGCCCACTTCTCAAAACTCAGAAATTTTTACTTCAACGGGTTCCTTATCACTCCACGAGTCTATGCATATAAAGAATGCCAAAATCGGAGTCCAAATGACCCCTCAAATCCCAAATTAAAATTTCAAAATTCCAAGCCCTCGTTCTTCCATTTTTGCTTTGTTTCCATTAATTTCTAGGTTAATTTTACAATAGAATCACGTTTTTGGTTCATAAATCTTACCTCCAATCACTTATCCTTGAATCCTTCTTCAATTTCCCTCAAAGAGCTCTCAAAATACTCAGCTATGGTGGAAAAATGGTTCAAAATCGCGGATGAAATGTTTATAAACTTTCTGCCCAGCTCTACAATTTCCTTCATCGCGATCGCGGCCCAAGCGTCGCGATCGAGAAGAGCAAAATTTCCATGACCTCAAAATACGCTATGCGAACGCGATGCTTTCCTTGACCAGCCTACGTGAATGCGGGACTCCAGCTGCGAATGCGAAGGGTAAAGACCCCTGACTCACAAACCCTTTTATGCGAACACGAAAGGTCCTATGCGAATGCGAAGAGCAATTTACCAGCCCTCAAATTTCCTCCTACGCGATCGCGAGGGACCTCACGCAATCGCGAAGACTTAAAATCCTCTGCAACTGCTGCTCAAAATCTGCAACTGCTGCTCAAAATCTGCAACTTCTCAACATAGAAATTGGTCCGATTGACCATCCGAAACTCGCCCGAGGCCCCCGGGACCTCAACCAAAAGCACCAACACATCCTAAAACCTCATTCAAACTTGTTCCAATCATCAAAACACCTCAAACAACACCAAAACCATCAATTTACAACTAATTAAAGCCTAAGTTTTCTAAAAACTTTTGAAATACGCTTTCGATCAAAAACCCAACCAAAAACTACGTCCGAATGACCTAAAATTTTGCACACATGTCCCAAATGACATAATGAAGATACAGCAACTCTCGGAATTCCATTCTGACCCTCGGATCAAAATCTCACCTACCAACAAGAAATCGCCAAAATACTAACTTCGCCAATTCAAGCCTAATTCTACACCGGTCCTCCAAAACCAATTCCGATAGAACTCCTAAGTCAAATACCACCTCCCGAAGCTAACCGAACCATCAGAACTCACATCCGAGCCCTCTAACATATAAGTAAACATACGGTTGACTTTTCCAACTTAAACCTTCTTAAAAGAGACTAAGTGTCTCATTTGATACCAAAACCACTCCAAACACAAACAATTCTACTTGACCACATAAAACACGGATAACGAAGCATAAAGAAGCAGAAATGGAAAAAACGGAGCGGTAACTCATGAGACGACTGGCCGGTTCGTCACACTGGGCCAACTCTGCACCGCTTCAATCTTCTTCAGATCTACCTTGATCCCCTCACTCGACACCACATGACCCAAAAATGCCACTGAATCAAGCCAGTATTCAAGACTTTGACAATTTTGCATGCAACTTCTTTTCTCTCAAGGTCTGGAGCACGGTCCTCAAATAATGCTCATGATCTTCCCGACTGTACACCAAGATGTCATCAATAAACACAATGAGAAATGAATCAAGACAAGGATAGAATACAATGTTCATCAGGTGCATAAATGATGCTAGGGCGTTGGTCAGCCCAAGTGATACACAAGGAACTCGTAGTGACCATACAAGTCCTAGTGGTAGTCTTTGGAATATCCGAATCCCGAATCTTCAGCAGATGATAACCTGACCGCAAATCAATCTTTGAGAACACTCTATCACCCTGTAGCTGATCAAATATGTCATCGATGCATGGAAATGGATACTTGTTCTTCACAGTAACCTTATTCAACTGCCGATAATCAATACACATGCGTATATAACCATCCTTCTTCTTTAGAAACAAGACTGGAGCACCCCAAGGCAACACACTAGGCCGAATGAAACCCTTATCAAGCAACACTTACAACTGCTCTTTTAACTCCTTCAACTCCACTAGGGCCATATGATACGGTGGGATAGAAATGGGTTGAGTGCCCGGCAACAAGTCAATACAAAAATTGATATCCCTATCGGGCAGCATGCCCAGAAGATCCGCTGGAAATACATTTGGTAAGTTTCTCACCACAGGAACTGACTTGACGATAGGAGTATCATCACTGGCATCTCTCACAAAGTCATGATAAGCATCACACACCTTTTCAACCATCCACTGAGCCATTAGAAATGATACAACCCTGCTTGGAACATAATCCAATGCACCCCTACAGTCTAGCTGTGATAAACATAGCATAGCCAGTGTCACAATCTTGGCGTGACAATCTAGAATAGCATGATCGGGCGACAACCAGTTCATGCCCAAGATAACATTAAAGTCTACCATACTAAGTAACAATAGATCTAGTCTGGTCTCAAAACCACCAATGACAACTAAACCCGACCGATACACACAGTCCATAATAGTAGAATCTCCCACAGGAGTGGACGCATAAACAAGAGAACTCAAAGAATCACGAGATATATCCAAATCCGGAGCAAAGTAAGATGATATATATGAATAAGTGGATCCTGGATCAAATAAGACTGATGCATCTCTATGGAAAACCAGAACCATACCTATAATAACTAAGTCTGAAGCAAATGCCTCTGTCCTACCCGAAAATCATAGAATCTAGCCTGGCCTCCCCTTCTATGGCGACCTCTACCCGCCCGTCTTCCACCCTTACCTGGTTGTGTGGGTGGAGCGGTAACTAGGGCAATAATCATGGCCTGAGAAGTCTATGGACCTGACTGAATCCGTGGAGCCTGAGTAGTCTGTAGAGGTGTACACGTCCTGAGTCTGGGGCAGTACTGTGGCGGGTATCACTACACTCAAAGCAAGTTCTCGGCGGGCGTGGCTGCTGGGACTAGCTCGGGCCTAGTCAGCTAGACTGACCGTTGAAGGCACCCTGTGCAGTATATGCACTAGAATGTGGTTGAGCAAAGAGACTAAGTGTCTCATTTCTTACCAAAACCACTCCGAACGCAAACTATTCAACTTGACCATATAAAACACGGATAACGAAGCATAAAGAAGCAGAAATGGGGAAAATGGAGCGGTAAATCATGAGACGACTGGCCGGGTCGTCACACTGGGCCAACTCTGCACCGCTTCAATCTTCTTCGGATCTACCTTGATCCCCTCACTCGACACCACATGACCCAAAAATGCCACTGAATCAAGCCAGTATTCACACTTTGAGAATTTTGCATACAACTTCTTTTCTCTCAAGGTCTGGAGCACGGTCCTCAAATAATGCTCATGATCTTCCCGACTGTACACCAAGATGTCATCAATAAACACAATGAGAAATGAATCAAGACAAGGATAGAATACAATGTTCATCAGGTACATAAATGATGCTAGGGCGTTGGTCAGCCCAAATGACACAGAAGGAACTCGTAGTGACCATACCAAGTCCTAGTGGTACTCTTCAGAATATCTGAATCCCGAATCATCAGCAGATGATAACCTGACCGCAAATCAATATTTGAGCACAATCTATCACCCTATAGCTGATCAAATATGTCATCGATGCGTGGCAATGGATTCTTGTTCTTCATAGTAACCTTATTCAACAGCCGTTAATCATTACACATGCGCATATAACCATCCTTCTTCTTCACAAACAAGACTGGAGCACCCCAAGGCAACACACTAGGCCGAATGAAACCCTTATCAAGCAACACTTACAACTGCTCTTTTAACTCCTTCAACTCCACTAGGGCCATATGATATGGTGGGATAGAAATGGGTTGAGTGCCCGGCAACAAGTCAATACAAAAATTGATATCCCTATCGGGCAGCATGCGGAAGATCCGCTGGAAATACATTTGGTAAGTTTCTCACCATAGGAACTGACTTGACGATAGGAGTATCATCACTGACATCTCTCACAAAGGCAAGATAAGCATTACACACCTTCTCAACCATCAACAGAGCCATTAGAAATGATAAAACCTTGCTAGGAACATAATCCAATGCACCCCTACACTCTAGCTGTGATAAACCTAGCATAGCCAGTGTCACAATCTTGGCGTGACAATCTAGAATAGCATGATCGGGCGACAACCAGTTCATGCCCAAGATAACATCAAAGTCTACCATACTAAGTAACAATAGATCTAGTCTGGTCTTAAAACCACCAGTGACATCTAAACCCGACCGATACACACAGTCCACAATAGTAGAATCTCCCATAAGAGTGGATGCATAAACAGGAGAACTCAAAGAATCACGAGATATATCCAAATTCGGAGAAAAGTAAGATGATATATATGAATAAGTGGATCCTGGATCAAATAAGACTGATGCATCTCTATGGAAAACCACAACCATACCTATAATAACTGAGTCTGAAGCAAATGCCTCTGTCCTACCTAGAAAATCATGGAATCTAGCCTGGCCTCCCCTTCTATGGAGACCTCTACCCGCCCGTCCTCCATCCTTAGCCGGTTGTGTGGGTGGAGCGGTAACTAGGGCAGTAATCATGGCCTGAGAAGTCTATGGACCTGACTGAATCCGTGGAGCCTTAGTAGTCTGTAGAGGTGCACACCTTCTGAGTCTGGGGCAGTATTGTGGCGGGTACCACTACACTCAAAGCAAGTTCTCGGTGGGCGTGGCTGCTGGGACTAGCTCGGGCCTAGTCAGCTAGACTGACCGTTGAAGGCACCCTGTGCAGTATATGCACTAGAATGTGGTTGAGCAAAGAGACTAAGTGTCTCATTTCTTACCAAAAGCACTCCAAACGCAAACTATTCAACTTGACCACATAAAAAACGAATAACGAAGCATAAAAAAGCAGAAATGGGGAAAACGGAGCGGTAACTCATGAGACGACTGGCCAGGTCGTCACACTGGGCCAACTCTGCACCGCTTCAATCTTCTTCAGATCTACCTTGATCCCCTCACTCGACACCACATGACCCCAAAAATGCCACTGAATCCAAGCCAGTATTCACACTTTGACGAATTTTGCATACACTTCTTT